>NW_028141170.1:11759647-11810720 GCF_030444845.1 Prenolepis imparis
AAGCAGTGGTATCAACGCAGAGTACTTGTGCATTGTTTGCTTTGATAATATACATATCAGTGGAAAGATAATGCAAATTTTGTCGTCAAAGTATCTCCCTCTCGTTTATTGTGTACGAAATATCCAGATATTTAGCATATTGAATAGAATGCTATTTAAATTACTCACATTGCAAATCGTGCATTAAAATGTGTGTGATCGCTTTTCCGCATTTCGGAATTTACAATTCGGAATAATAATAAAACATAGGACAGTTATCGCGCAACCTCATACGCTAAATAACATTTGCGTGTACGTGCGTTAAGTTTTTAAGTTTTTTAGCGTTAATTTTAACTTAGAACGCATATGAAATCGCAAAGTGCAGCAGCATGGAGAAGGAGAAAGGGAGGGGGACGAGGGATACCGATTCTACTTACGATAAAATTGTGTAATTTTCCCTCTCTCTTTCTAGCGTGTTAATCATCAAACTTTCGCGCTTGTAAGATTTAATTTACACGATGCGACATTGTCTGGTATGGTATTCGTTATTTAACAGCTCGTTACCCTTTCTTTTTCGTCATCTCTAACAAAATAGAAATCACTATTTAATTTTCCATGCCTCTAACTTTTCACAAAGTCCTTCCTTTGTAACATATGATATTGCATGATGGTATCATTATAAATTATAGTTATATAAATAAAATTATTATACAAGGTGTTTCTAAAACTATATCAGAGATTTTAAGGGCGTATTCTAGGGATCAAAATAAAAAAATAAGTTCCTATAAACATGGGTCCAAAATGCTTTTCCTCCGAGTTATAGCCCCCTAAAGTTGGGGAAAAAAATAGAAAAATGTATTGTAGCTCTCGGAGACTTTCACAGATTGTTTCGATGCTGTATGAGACTGTAGATTGTATGATATACTAGGTATATGTATACAATACTTTACCTACACCTACCTACCTACTTTAAAAAATACGTTTAATGTTCGAAACAGGTTCAATTTTAGTCTATTTAGTTCTTAAAATGGACATTTTTCGATCCAGAAAAGTAACACTGGACATCTTTATTAAAATGTCCTAAAGATATTTAAGGATTCTAATCTAGATGTTTTAAATACGTATAAAGGATGGATTATAGAAGCCGTAAACTTTTTCCCGAGGGATTGGTCACTGCGGTAATTTTTGTACAAGGGCTAGGTAATTCAGCAGCAATCCAAAGGAAATTTTGCGCAATCCAAGGTAATTTTTGGTAATTCTAAATTATCTTTAGCATTCTCAGGTAACCTTGGGTAATTTAATAGGAAATCTAAGTAATCTAAGGGTAATATCAAATAATCTGTAGGCAATCTAAGGTAATCTTTAATTTTTGAACTTCGTGAACGTCATTGATGAATTGTATCTTTTTACAATAATATACATTTGCAGTCGATTTTTAGAGTCGACGCTTCGTAAAAACGTGCTTTTTTATAATTTAAGAATTGTCGTGGTTAGGTTTTCGCGGTACCATGTCTTTCTCTCTCAGGCCACGAACACACGAGCATTTAAAAATTTGCGAAATGCATTCTTATCTACAACTTTTGATAAGCCATCGTCACTTAACGGTAAAACAAAACCTATATTACAATTTTCATGTATTGAATATTCTGCCGGTAATTCCGGTATTAATTTCATTTTTACCGCACTTTATTTTTATGGATGTATTGCAAAGAAAACAACTAACAGTAACAAAAATTAATTTTTCATTTCCAACATTTTTAAAAATATTTTAAAAATATATAAAAAAAGTTCTTTTAAATGTTTTAAAATAGGAAAAAATTTTTACTGTTTACAACAAATTAATTAAAATATATATTAAAAAAAATTCTTTAAGAATAATTTTAAATTAAAAAAGGGGAATATAAAATCGAAAGAGATATTCTAAATTCTAAGTATGATGGGCATAATTTGTATTAGGTAATCTTAAAGTAATCTGAGGTAGTATTAGGTAATCTTAAGTAATCTGAGGTAATTTAAAGGTAATCCATATCAAGGGTAATTTTTGTACACTATAACCATTAGTGACCAACCCCTCGCTTTTTCCGTAACCGTAAATTTAAGGATTCAACCAATCGCATTGCTTGATTCGGCATCCAGCCTTAAAACGTCCAATATGTATATTTTTAATACGTTTTTAAAACTTTATTGTTCTTGTATATATAGTACTATTATATACAGTCTTATTTTAAATAATGCATTGCTATTTTTCGAAAACTAAAGCTTCTATCGAAAAATGTTTTATCGAGGGGTTGGTCACTAGTGGTTATAGTGTACAAAAATTACCCTTGATACGGATTACCTTTAAATTACCTCAGATTACTTAAGATTACCTAATACTACCTCAGGTTACTTAAGATTACCTAATACAAATTATGCCCATCATACTTAGAATTTAGAATGATATTTTTTTCGGGAGAGGCTCACTTGCGCACAGTACAATTGCACACGTTGCAATTGCACACCGTGCTATTAGACACATAAAGTTGCGCACAGTTCTTTTCTCCACAGTTCTTTTGCCCACAGTTCTTTTGCGCACAGTTCTTTTGCCCACTGTTCTTTTGCGCACCGTGCTGGTAGGCACCCCTACCGGCGGGGTGGGTGAGGGAGGGGGGCCTTCGGCCCCCCTTGCACCCCCGTGTGTGTGTGTGTGTGTGTGTGTGTGTGTGTGTGTGTGTGTGTGTGTGTGTGTGTGAATAGAGCATGTGTCGCGCATTTTCGTGTCCAATTGCACGGTGTGCAAACGAACTGTGGGCAAAAGAACTGTGCGCAACTTTATGTGTCTAATAGCACGGTGTGCAATTGCAACGTGTGCAATTGTACTATGCGCAAATGAAGGCTTCTCTTTTTTTTCGATTATTCCCTTTTTTTAATTTAAAATTAATCTTAAAGAATTTTTTAAAATATATATTTAATTTTTTTGTTGTAAACAGTAAAAATTTTTTCCTATTTTAAAACATTAAAAAAATTTTTTTGATATATTTTTAAAATATTTTATTATTTCTTAACGATGTCAATTTTATTCCCAAAAACGTTGGGAATGAAAATTCAATTTTTGTTACTGTTAGTTGTTTTCTTTGCAATACATCCATAAAAAAGTGCGGTAAAAATGAAAATAATACCGGAATTACCGGCAGAATATTCAATACATGAAAATTGTAATATAGGTTTTGTTTTACCGTTAAATGACGATGGCTTATCAAAAGTTGTAGATAAGAATGCATTTCGCAATTTTTAAATGCTCGTGTGTTCGTGGCCTGAGAGAGAAAGACGTGGTACCGCGAAAACCTAACCACGACAATTCTTAAATTATAAAAAAGCACGTTTTTACGAAGCGTCGACTCTAAAAATCGACTGCAAATGTATATTATTGTAAAAAGATACAATTCATCAATGACGTTCACTAACAATAAGTTCAAAAATTAAAGATTACCTTAGATTACCTACAGATTATTTGATATTACCCTTAGATTACTTAGATTTCCTATTAGAATACCCAAGATTACCTGAGAATGCTAAAGATTATTTAGAATTACCAAAAATTACCTTGAATTACCCAAAATTTCCTTTGGATTGCCGCTGAATTACCTAGCTCTTGTACAAAAATTACCTCAGTGACCAACCCCTCGTGTTTTATATATTAAAAGTTGTAGCATTTCGAGGGATACGTCTTGTTATAAGCATAGTTTTATTCCAAGTGGAGGCATTTTTGAGATTTCAAGGTTTATTAAATGGAACCACCATAATTATCTTACATAAATTGATTCCTCGCAATATTTGATGTAAAAAATTGTTAAAATGGAATAGTTAAAAATTAAAAATGAATAGTTTACGAGATATTTTAAGTCCCTTTTTAGTCATTAAAAAACGTTTATTTTCACGTTAATGTAATATAAATATTAATTTAACATTTATTAAATATTAAATATTTTATTAATAAAATATTAATAAAATAAATATTTAATAAACGTTAAATAAATATTTATTTTATTAATATTTTATTAATGAAATATTAAATCATAAAATCATTAAAGTGAAGTCGCCAGTGATAAATAAAATTATAAATGTTTATTACTAATTCGACCTGACTGGCCAGTACAAAAAGTTTGATAAAACGACGTTTCGGCCCTTGCGTACGGGCCCTTTTCAAGTTATTACTGCAAACACATACAAATAACAAAACGAATGTAAATCAGATTAACAATGCGGAAATAAAAAATATATAAGGTGTCTAAGTGTAAAATTTGATTAAAAACGAAGCGCAAATTACAAAGAAAGTTTAACAAATTTAAATGGTACCTTTCGAGGTGTCAATATGAAAGATGTGTAGTTACTAATGTTTAAAGGGCAAGCAATGTATATTTATTGTTTAACATACCAAGAGTCTGATATCGAAAGACATTGTAAAAAGGATGAAAAACAAAGATGAGAAAAACATATAACGTTGCACGAACAATCAAACGCTGTGTATTAATGAGTCATATATCGGGTTTTAATTATCCGTATCTTTTTGTAAATTTATGTTGCTACTATGTTTTTTAATATAAAACATTTCAGCTATTTCTTTTTTTCTTAAATGTTTTTCACAATGTAGGATTCTAGGTTCATTCCAATTTAAATCATGTCCGTGTTGGGTACGGTGTTTGCTAATTACATTATGATTGTTGAGATGTTTTTTAATGTTATTCTTTTTAATGTTATTTTAATGGTATATATAATAAGATTCGTGATACAGAGGAATGTTTTGTTAATGTCTTATCGAGTGAACTTCTAACACGGTTTTTTACATTAAACAATCATAAGCTCAAAAGATTAAATTATACAAAGAAAAATACTCTAATTAATAAATTTAATTGTTTATTGCGTTCTCAAAACGCGAATATATTGTCACTTAACAACTGTGATAAGTCAAAATGGTTAATTAACATCAGCAGCAAAAAAATTCCGAAATCAATATCTGATTTTTTGAGCTTGGGCGAAAATTTCGGACCACCGGTCAACCAGAACGACAAAAACGATCGCATCGACTCGATACATAGTATTGTTAAGGATGTTGAATCTAATATCTATAAAATACCTATGAACTTAAGAGAATCAACTAGAATGTCTGTCACCAACTCATTACAAAAGTTCCTAAACAAACAAAAACATGTCAACGGTATAGACAGATATCTTCTTAGAGGTTTCTCTAAATGCAAAAAATTCATAAGGGATAATGATGACTTACTTGTCACAAGAGCAGACAAGGGACAAGTGACGGTTGTTATGGATAAAAGTAAATATAATGACTCGATGACTGAATTACTTAACGACGAAACAACTTACATAAAACTAAAAAAAAAACCCCATTAATCTTACATAAACGAAGGTTAACACATTGGTTAATAGTTGGCGTGACAACGGCATCATTAGCGATTCGACATACCACCACCTAAAAAACACGTGCGGTAATCTTCCTAGATGCTACGGACTACCAAAGATACATAAAAAAGATCATCCTTTACGTATCATCGTCTCGTCGGTGGGTAGCCCCACGTATAACTTAGCTTTGTTTTTACACGAAATTTTATATAAATCTATTCCAAAACCTGGTTCGTTTATCAAGGACAGCTGGACGTTTGTTAAAAACATTAAACATACTAAGGTTATTGAGAACCACGTCCTTTTTTCTTTGGATGTTTCTTCGTTATTTACGAACATTCCTATAGACTTTAGTTTTGAATGCATGAGTTGAAAAAAGATGAACCCATATCACGCCTAACACTGATTTGTCTCTACAACAATTTTTACACGCACTCACTGTTGTTCTTGGTTTGCTAGTTTTGCATTTAATGGTAACTACTATGAACAGATTTTTGGCTGCCCTATGGGATCCCCCTTATCGCCTATCTTGGCTGACATGGTCATGGACGACCTTGAAACGCATTGCTTAAGCATATTGGATTTTACTATACCAGTCTTTTACAGATATGTGGATGATATATTTGCGATCGCACCGCAACCAATAATTGATAAATTATTAATTGTTTTTAACAGTTATCACCAACGTTTGAAGTTTACACATGAGATTGAAATCAACAATTCCATTAATTTTCTAGACACTACAGTCATTAAGGTGGATGAAAATTTGTTGACTAATTGGTATAGAAAATCCACTTTTTCAGATAGATATCTGAATTTTTATTCTAGCCACCCTCTTAATTATAAGATCAATACGATCAAGAGTTTAGTGGATCGTGCGATTTTGCTTTCTGACGACCGCTATCATATGGACAATTTAAAAATTGTAAGGAATATCTTAGTCAACAACTGTTTTCCGAAATCTCTCATTGATCTGCATATCGGTAATAGAATAAAAGCATTAAAATTTTGTAACGAGGTCACTCCTAAGATGCTGGACATCACATTGATTGTTCCTTTACCATACATAAAAAACCTCAGTGAAAATATAAACATTGCCCTTAACAAATGCGGCCTTAATGTAATATACACGATACCAAAAAAATTAAATAGTCTAATTAAGCGCGGTAAAGACAATATAGACAACGTTCACAAAACTAATGTTGTATACAGGATTGAATGTAATGACTGTGATGCGACTTACACTGGTCAAACCAAAAGACAACTTTTAACACGTATTAAAGAACATAGCAATAACATTAAAAAACATCTCAGCAATCATAATGTAATTAGCAAACACCGTACCCAACATGGACATGATTTTAATTGGAATGAACCTAGAATCCTACATTGTGAAAAACATTTAAGAAAAAGGGAAATAGCTAAATTGTTTTATATTAAAAAACATAGTAGCAACATAAATTTACAAAAAGATACGGATAATTAAAACCCGATATATGACTCATTAATACACAGCGTTTGATTGTTCGTGCAACGTTATATGTTTTTCTCATCTTTGTTTTTCGTCCTTTTTACAATGTCTTTCGATATCAGACTCTTGGTATGTTAAACAATAAATATACATTGCTTGCCCTTTAAACTTTAGTAACTACACATCTTTCATATTGACATACTCGAAAGGTACCATTTAAATTTGTTAAACTTTCTTTGTAATTTGCGCTTCGTTTTTAATCAAATTTTACACTTAGACACCTTATATATTTTTTATTTCCGCATTGTTAATCTGATTTACATTCGTTTTGTTATTTGTATGTGTTTGCAGTAATAACTTGAAAAAGGCCCGTACCCAAGGGCCGAAACGTTGTTTTATCAAACTTTTTGTACTGGCCAGTCAGGTCGAATTAGTAATAAACATTTATAGAAATATTAAATATTTAATATAAACGTTAAATAAATATTTATATTACATTAATGTTAAAATAAATGTTTTTTTAATGAATAAAAAGAGATTTAACTAATTATTTTAACATTTTTTAAATATCTTTGAAAATAAGTTTTAAATATTGTTTATACATTTTTTTGCTACTTGGGAATCGGTGTAAGAAAAATATTCTTGTGATTAAAAAAAAATTGCAATTTTCAATGTGCAACTACATCTTTTTTTAAAAATAATTATATACTTTTTACACCAATTGTGTACATACATACACACACAACTGGATTTCTTTTATGTTGACAGTAATAGTAATGTCGAAGAAACGCTGTTTATATGATACGTAAGAAATATATAATAAAACTATTTCTAGAAAGTAGGGCACATATACATTGCACTTTCAATTATATTTTCTTTTCCTTGATAATAGATGATACAGTCACGAGTGATGTATAGTGATATAGTAGTTGAGTTCATAACTTTTTATAACTTTTTATATATATATGTATGATAAGAGAAAGAAATCATCTCTTTCTCAAGAGTCAAAGAATTATTATGCGAGAAAAGTTACTATACTCCTCATTCTTCCGTCTTTATTGTTTTTTTAACAATTTCGTATTAACGTGTTACATACAAAGACATTGCTCTCACTTTTAATTCTTTTAATTAAAAGATTTCTTTTAATTTTTTGAGTCAAAAGAATTAAAGTCGCGTTCTCTGTATTGTCGATATAATTTATTTCAAACGAGATAATGACATATGGACATAAAATAACAATCAAAAAAATTTGTTGGAGAAAGTGCAGAAATAGAAACAGTTTCTAGAATATGAGCTGACCCCGTTAAACTATTTGAAGAGAGAAATTATAAAGCATGCAATTTATTTCTATTCTCGTATATGTTTTTTCTAGTTTAAAACTTCTTTTTTAGTTTAAAATAGTTTTTTTAATTAAAAGTTTTTATATAAATATTATATACCAGGATATTTGTGTGAAATGATTATTCCTTCTATATAATGAAGACTACAATGATTAATGATTATATATGATATGTCGTTAATCACATACCATTGTATGAATAATCGAGAGTATGTCTATAATTAGCAAAAATTATTGGTTAAAATATGCATCCAGAGTTCGAAATAGGTTGAAATGAATACAAAAATTATTTTAGCAAAACTGTTTTTACGTCTTTGTCCACGCGAAAGAGTCTCGCCTGTCTCATTAAAATAATTAAATTGAAATTTTCGCTTTTATTACTCAATTTTCGAGCTTTACAAATTGATTCTCATAATCTTTAGCCACATCGGATCTATAATATTGGTTGCAAGTACAATTTTTAATCGAAACGATTTGGCGGATTTTAAAATTAACCATGTTTATTTTTGAAAAAAGATATTTTTAGATTTTTTTTGTTGCATATCAAACATTTTTTTTAATCACAAAAATATGTGTTTCTTGCTCTGATTGATTTATCTCATTATTCTGTGCAGATTAAGATAAGAAAATCGAAAAATGAATATATTACGAGGTATTTCATTTTTTTGTCAAACTGTATCAGAATGAAGCATAAAATATTTCGTAAACCAAGTTCATTTTCGATTATTCCACTTTAATATTTTTTTACGCCAAATATTACGAGGAATCGATTTATGTAAGAAAATTATGGTAGTTCCGCTTAATAAAGTAATAATGACCTCGAAATCTCAAAAATGCCTTCACTTGAAATAAGACTATACTTACAACAAGACGTCCTCCTCGAAATTCTGTAACTTTTGTATGAAACGTTTTTTCATATCTTCTACATTTTTCGAGATATTTGCCTGGGGAAATTAAAATGAAACACTCTGTATACACACAAAATACATACATACACACACGCGCGCGCGCGTTTTACGATCACCTTTAATTATCATATTTCATTATTACATACGATAATCAAGTTGCAATGACTTGTGCGGCGCAATTTACTGCCTTTAATTATTTTATTTAATTATTCTAATATCTAAATCATATGTTTTTAAATTTAACCCACGATACAGTTTGAATATAATAATGAAACTACACTCTCTCAGACTAAATATGATTTGAACTATCTATCTTGACTGATAGATTTCTTCTCGTTACAGAGCTGGAACTTGGTACGCAATGCGTCGTCGAAATGACAAAGCAGCAAACCATCTTGCAGCATCCTATCACGATGGACAAAATCGATCGGTGAGCAATTTTCAATCTTTCTTCTTAGTTATTTGTTACCTTTTTTAGCGGAATATGACGATAGAATAATCTATAAATATATATATTACAGACTTTGATCTCTGTATGTTATTTTATCTTTGTCAGACGACGGATGCGCTAACAACCGTCATGTGTAACAAAATGTAGCTCGTACAAGTAACGAAGCATATACAGGGTGGGCATTTTAACATTTCATCTATATCTTTTTTTTTAAAAGCCTTTTACAAAAAAATATTTCATATAAAAGTTATTTGACTTTAAGGGGACACACAAGACAGCGTGTCAATTTGTTTAAAGATGACGCCAATTTCTAGAAATTCACTAATTGTCACATTTTTTAAATAGAAATTGATTTTTTTTAACAAAAAATTGATTTCTATTTTAAAAATATATGTATTATCGAGACAAATCCAATGTATTAGTACCATATGTATTAGTTAAAGGTTTTTCTTGATTTTTATAATAGTATTAAATTACTTTAATGAGATTAAATTAGATTACCCATCGCGAAAGATAATAGATATGATTAAAGTAGTGAAGTTATGTGGAAATAATTTCCGAGTTGCTAAAAAAGAGAATATGTTCATATATCTAGGAAAATTCTTCTAGGGAGACCTTACATCTGTTTTATAAGTATAACTCATGGCAAAATCAAGAAAATTCTTAATTATTCTTACTATTTTTCTCTCTCTCTAAAAAAAGGCGTGCAAAGTGGAATCTCGAATATATCGCAATGTCAATGTTGCCTCTTTTCCGCAATGCTGATTGGCTGTCTCAATTCGTGTTGTGCGTTATATTCGTATCATCGAATGGCTGGCAACGCGAGGGTTAACAGTTTGACAGTTCCCTCTCTAAATAAAGCGTGCAAAGTCGAATCTTGAATATATCGTAGTCATTGACCGCATTCACAGACTTCTATATATTACTAGATTGTTAACTCCCTCAATTTCGCTTATGTAAAATAACCGCAAAAAGTATGTATAAAAGTATCTCATTCTGCGCACAAAAGTAATTCATTCTGCGCATGTACATATAGTATACATAACGTGTACTATAGATTTATAGATACATGCACGCACACATACGGAATCCAGCCTATATATGTGTCAATACATAGTCACTTACCCCATGTTCCGATATTACTGCCAGTACTGAAAATATATAATATACGTAACGTAAACTATAGATTTTCAGTACTGGCAGTAATATCGGAACATGCCCTTAGTACATAAGAAGTCGAGTCGCCTTGTACACAAGCAGCTAGTAGTCTAGTAATATATAGAAGTCTGTGACCGCATTCAGCGGATTTTCAACAGTTGGTCAACATTACTAGATTTTCCAATGTTATTCGACGCTAATTGGCTGGATCTGAAAGTAGAAACTAATCACGTTACTACTTAGCGGTTGAGACCGCTGAATGTAGCTAATGGGTGCGTTCAGAACACAACAATTGAGCAATGTTACTAGATTTTATATATTATATGGCGATATAATATAGCTTAATCTAGTAACGTTGCTCAACTGTTGTGTGTTCTGAACGCGCCCAATATTATCTTTTTTCCGCAATGCTGATTGGCTGTCTTAATTCACGTTGTGCGTTATATTCGTACCATCGAGTGGCTGCCAACGCGTGGGTTAACAGTTTGACAGTTTTAATAAAAATAGACAAAATAGACAAATTTTATATTATTTTAAAAAAATTACATTCTTTAATATAAAATCAAACAATGGCGCGCGTGTAGCTTGTATTGCTCTAGTCTAATATATTTTAAAAAAGTGATGATTAGTGAATATCTCGAAAGTGGCGCTATCTGTAAACAAATTGATATCGCTCTTTTGTGTTTCTCTTAAAGTCAAACAACTTTTGTGCATTTTTTGGGTAAATGTAAGAAAAGAGATATTTAGGGTGGGTCATTAAAATAGCCCATCCTTTAGGTATACATATACAGGGTGAGTCTGATAAAAAGTTTACCATGTTTTTCTCGAAAACGGTTAGAGATAGAAAAAGATATTCATTGTCAAAATTGTAGGATTTAAAAAGGTCTTTTCATTGATGTTGTCAGTTTGACCTTGGATAGCGTTGTCAAGATCAGGGCAAGATCATCTTGAATTTTTTAAATGGAACCACCATATTTTTTTATATAATTCGATTTCTCGCAATATTTTGCATAAAAAGTTATAAGGGTATGATTGTCAAAAAGTGAATAGTCTACGAGATTTTATACTTTAATTTGACATAATCTTACATAAACTATGAAATATCTCGTAAAATATTCATTTTCCGATGATTTTTATTTTAATACTTTTATGCTCAAAATAATGAGAGAACTCGTTTAATGTAAAGAAAACAGGTGCTTTTAAGAAAAAACATGTAACTGCTATAATTGCAATTACATATTTTTAAAAACAATTGTGTTTTCTTTAGACCAATCGATTTTTCTCATTATTTTGTGCACAAAAGTATTAAAATAAGATCATCGGAAAATGAATATTTTACGAGATATTTCATAGTTTATGTAAGATTTATGTCAAATTAAGGTATAAAATATCTCGTAAACTATTCACTTTTTGACAATAATACCCTTCACTAGCGGATCCTGACGTCGATAATGGGGGGGGGGGGGGGTTCTGCAAAATTATTTGATTTAATATTTTTGGTTTCATGCTTAGCTGTTACTCCAGGATCAACGACGTCGATAGCTCTTTAACGTTTGTTTTTCTTTATTTATATTTTTTAAACGGATTCAGCAAAACTGTTTCTTTTAATTTGCAAGGGGGCGGTTTTAACCCCCCCCCCCGGATCCGCTAGTGATATCCTTAACTTTCTATGCAGAATATTGCGAGGAATCGCTTTATATAAAAAATATATGGTGGTTTCATTAAAAAAATTCAAGATGATCTTGCCCTGACCTTGACAACGCTATCCAAGGTCAAACTGATAACATCAATAAAAAGATCTTTTTAAACCGTACAATTTTGATAATGGAAGTCTTTCTCTACCTCTAACCGTTTTCGAGAAGAACATGGTGAACTTTTTATCAGACTCATCCTATGTATACTAATATTTTGAAGGATAGGACCGGAACACAGACTTTTGAATAAGGCATAATGCATAACATATAAGGGATTTAACCAAGCAGAGTCTTTCATTTTTATCTTCAGAATGAAAATGAAGGACTCTGATTGGTTGATTCTTTTATGCGTTAAGTTATAAGTTAGCGGTTCTCCACATTATCATCATACTACGCTGAGAGGTGCTAAATATCACATACCAATTGATGATGTCAGAAATGTACTTGTGCCATTTATCAGATAATTAGAGTACTTTACTCTTATCACATTTCAGATAATATTGTCATCTCTGTAGCGACTCGATACGATGATATTAGGTGTGGCGTAAAGTAAATTTGAATAACGTTTTTAAACGCCGTAGGAATTCTTTCATTTATCGTTAATTGTTTGCATGGAATTATTTAAATGTAACACGTGGACTCTCTCACAGCACACTAAGATTAATGAGTACGAGTATGGCCCGTTTCTATCAACGTCGGTTAATTTTAACCTCCGGTTAAACTATATCTTTATCTCTTTTTAAGAACGTATCTGAAAAGAGACAAAGATATAGTTTAATCGTCGATTAAAGTTAATCAGAGTTGATCGAAGTGGCCCTATGGACATAATAAAACGTCGTTCAAAAGAAATTAATCCACGCGCATAGTTGCCACCTCCGTTAATCCAGAGATCGGCCTAAAAAAAAAAAAAATCTGAAATTCAAATCTCGGATTTTGCGAACTTGTTTTCGCGTTATGTATTGCGTATGTAATCTCACGACACAGCCGCGAATATTTTTACAAATACGTTACACGATCAATGAAATGTCACGCTATTTTTACTTTTTACGATACGATGACTCGCGATGCCGATAGCCGACTGTATATGTATATCGTCTTATATAGGGAAAAACTCTCTCGCGACTTTTTTTATTCTCTCTACGCAGACTTGTATTTGTTCACCGCAGGTGATGTCACGATATTATATGCGCGAATTATGCGCATAATGCTCTCTCTTTGGATGGAAGGTTGCGATATATACGAGGGCAGTTCGATAAGTCAGTGACTTTTACAAGATATGGTACTCAAATCGCAATCTAATTTTATTTTTGATATTTACCATCTTATTTAAGTATACACACCAAGTTTCAAGTAGATCTGTCAAATAGAAATTTTTTGACAGCGTTCTAAAGCGGATAAGTTTGTGTTTTTTGCTAAAATGGAAAAAAGTGAATTTCGTGTGCTAATAAAACATTACTTTTTGCGTGGAAAAACCATTAAGGAAACTGAAGAAAAGCTAAAAAAGTATTATGGGGACTCTGCTCCGTCGCATGGAATGGTTCACAAGTGGTTCACTGAATTTCGTTGTGGTTTTTGGTCGATTGTGAGCAAGCGCGGCACCCATCTGGCTATGTAAACGAAAATTCAAATTGTTTTAAAATAAGCAAATGTCTAGTATTTATACTTTTGCAGACTTATGAGACCGATTTTAGTGAAGAACAGGGTATAAGATTCCATCAGGATATCAAAGATATGGAAAAACGTTATCAAGGTATTTGGGATGAGCATATGATGTCAGATTTTTGCTGGAATTTAAAAAGAGAAACAATTTAAAAAAAGAACACAAGAGGAAATCAATTTGAAGATCTTTTTAAAGAAAAAAAAATTCGGTCTCACAAGTCTGTAAAAATATAAAATTATACGAGACATAATGGAGTATAATAAATTACAAACTTTGATTTAAAATCTATTAGAAACACCTATCCTAGTTCCAATTATATAAAAAAATTTTGTCCTGTGAAAGTTATTCAAAAGTTTTGGGGGCCAACTTCACATTAGCCCCCCTCCCGCCAGTTGTACAAAAATGGTTTTTAATAAACCAAATCAATAGATTTCTATTTGCATATATCAAAACAATTTGAATTTTTGTTTATCTCTAGAATAAAAGTTATTAAAAACACTTTGGTTTCTTTTATTTTTCACAAATTTTGAGCTTTTTTTCTCGATTATCTAAAAAACTAGACGTGATGGAGTAAAACGGGTTACGGATTTGGATTCAGCGACTCAAAATCTATAAGAAACACCTACGTTAGTTTCAGAAACAAAACAAAAATTTTTTTTGTGGTCCTGTGCAATCTTTTATTATGAACTCTTTTGATGTACAAATTATCTTATAACATCACGTACACTAAAAGAACTTAGCAATAGAGAATACTGTCTCATTTTATTAGATTTCATTGAAACAATTTGTCATGTATATATAATTGTTCTCGTATAATTACCGATATCTGCATAATTACTGATATATCATTTCTGATAAATCAACAAGAGGGAGTTGCTGCATAATTTTAAATTATGGTAATTTTTTATATGCTTGTAGCATGTACTTTCTAAAGCAAAGGTTTTTTTTATTTTTTTATTTTTTTATTTTTTAAAAAATTGTTTGTTTTAGTTATAGGCAATTTTATATATTATGGCAATAAATTGTCATTATATGTATAATAAGAATAGAGAGCTAGGCTTATGTTAGTCTCATTTTAAAGCTTGAAAATTGAGATTTCAAGTATGTATAATTTTTTTGATAAAATTTAATGTATAGTGAGTTGCATAACTATCAAAAATTGGCAATTGTGATTACATTTCTTTCATAATTGGGGAATTTTTTTCATTAGGAAAGTGAAGAATATCAAACCTGATTTTTTTATACTACTATCTTAGTATGAGTACTTCTAGGGAAAAAATACCAATTTGTTTTTTCCAGTTCTTCATAGTGAAAAAATTGCCCAAACTTTGAAAAAGTTAAAAATTTTAATGTGGGACTGAATTTAATAAATCTGGAAAAATTAGTATATAGTAGTATTTTTGGTACATATTAAACTAATAAAATATCGAGTTTTTTTGTATATCATAACTTCACTTTAATAACTTTGTATATATAATTAAAAATTGTAAATATTAAGAGCTCTGTTTAAAAAGCACCGCACTTGTTAACTGTTCTATGAAGACTAAGCATGAACTTATTGTAAGAGTAGTAGGGATAGCCAATCTTCACCAGTTGAAACATATTGGCGGCACATGTCTTTGCAGCTCTCTTCATGTTTCAATCTGCAAGAAAGTAGGCTGCTCATTCAAAAACACTTGACTCTCAATATTATACATAAATTGACAAATTAAAAGGATTCTGTAATTTAATAGACAAAGTCTATCAGTACAGTAATCGTGTGAATATTTCTATTTTATTCTATTTGACTTCTGACCTTACTTATTAGTAATTTTACTTTTGATTTGATTTTAAAAGATTTAAAGAAAATAATTATACTAAAGCTACATGAACTTCAGTTATTTCCATTCATGTCTATGATGATTAACCAAGAATATGGTGCATTTAAAGTATTATTTGAGTTTTATCCATTTAAAAACATAATAACGAAAGTCTTCCTTCCCAGAGTGGTTTTCAGCGGATCAAAACTCTTATAAAAGCAAAAAAAGCGGCGCATTATAATTTCAAACGTACAAACAGTTTCTCAGATTATCTGGCTTTCTCGCAACTGAGATCACAGTGTCGGTCACTCTCCTCGAGATGCCTGAGGGGGTACGTGCAGAGATCGGAGCGTGCAATTGTTGATAATGTTAAAATTATTTGGAATTTTATTAATGCTGTGACAAAATCTAATTCGACATCAATGCATATCTTCAACAATGGTACTTATACTGATAATCCTGCTACTATTGCGAATTGTTTTGCGGACTATTTTGAATCCGTTTATACTAAAAATAATGTTCAGAGTGGAGAAATACCAAGCGGGTATGACTTATGCTTATCTGGTATGGACATTACCATTGGCATTTTCGAATGTATTAAATTAATGCGATCCAACTCTAACCCAGGCGCCGATGGTATTCCTCCCATATTTTTTAAGTCATGTAACTTTATCACAGCTATAGAATCCTATGGATAATATTTAACAAATCCTTATCTTGCGGTTCTTTCCCGAATTCCTAGAAACTATCGATTGTGACACCTATACTAAAAAGCGGTGATAAAACGGAAGTTTCAAATTATAGACCTATAAGCAAATAAAATCTTATGCCGAAAATTTTTGAAAATATTGTCGCGGGAAAATTATCATCATTATGTAAAATTAATAATATTATAATCGATGAGCAGCACGGTTTCACTACTGATCGCTCAGTTTCAACTAATTTATTATTGTACCATGACTATATAAATTCGGCGATTGAGGATGGCTCGCAGGTCGACGCCATATATACAGATTTTAGGCCGGTATTCATAGTCGGTTCTTATATTTAAGAACAATCTTAAGTACAATCTTAAGATGTGATTAACCAATCACAGAGCCGTATTTGCATCTTAAGACATTACTTAAGACGGTCTTGAAATAAGAACGGACTATGAATACCGGCCTTAGTAAAACTTTATGAGATACGATTAGTCACACCCTGTTATTAAGAAAATTGCTAGCATTCGGTATTGATGGGACTATGCTAAGGTGGATCTCAAGCTTTATTACGAATAGAACTCAAGTTGTCAAATATAACAAGAGCTTTTCTAGAATTATAAACGTCTCTTCGGGTGTTCCTCAAGGTTCACATCTCGGACCGCTACTTTTCAATTTATTTATAAACGATATAAAAAACAAATTTAAACATTGCGAATTTCTATTATAATAAGCTGATGATTTGAAAATTTTCCGAAGAACTGATTGTGTGGATGATGCGAAATACCTTCAATCTGATCTTGTGACATTGGATTCATGGTGTGATTCCAACGATTTATACTTTAATTTGTCTAAATGTAAAGTTATTCACTTTAGTAAAAAAAAATATATACTTGTCCACGGTTATTTGTTAAACGGTGCCCCCCTTCGAGTACTGACTCTATCCGTGATTTGGGCGTAATCTTCTGCTCTAATTTATCTTTCGAAACGCATATTCTAACTGTCATAAACTATGCCTATAAGAGATTAGGTTTTGTTGTTCGCTCTTGTAAATACTTCGAGAACATTAATACTATAAGATTATTGTACTGTTCCTTAGTGAGGCCTCATTTGGAGTATGCAGCTGTAATCTGGGCGCCGTATCAGAATAAATACTCTGAAATTATTGAAAGGATTCAGCATCGGTTTCTCCGTAGAATAAGTTTTCTCACGGAGAGTCCGATGCATTTCTCCGATCATATAATGTCATTCTAGACAAATTGAAACTTCTTACTTTAGCAAATAGAAGAATATTCTTAGAATTAATTTTTCTCTTTAAATTAATCAACGGTCACATTATCTGCCCGGAATTATTGAGTAGGGTTAAGCTGCATGCTCCTGCGAGGTTTCTGAGGAGTAATCAAGTTTTTCAGATTGAATCACATCGGACCACTTATGGTAAATTCAAGCCTCTAAATCGTTTATGCCTATTGGCTAATGAATTCTGTAATGATATCGATTTTTTTCATACATCGCTCAACTCTGTCAGACGGTTGTTAACCAACTGTTTAATTCGAGCTAACGCTAAAACCGTAGTATTAAATGACACCGTATATTATATTGTATTATCTTTGTTTATTGTGTTATTTTTCTTTTTCTTTTTTTTGTTTACTGATATGTTAATTTACTGTTATTATTTTCTGTTTGAACTAAAGGGCCTTGTACTCGTTTAAATAAATAAATAAATAAATAATGAAGTTATTTTTCATAAATTTTGAAAATTTTTCCTGCAAAAGAAATTAAAAAAACAACTTAAAGTTTTTATTAGTTTAATGTATACCAAAAATATTTATATAGGTATGTATATTTTTTCAAATTTTTAAATTTAGTTTCACATTAAAATTTTTAACCTTAAGGCTCCTGGCTCCTTGCCGACCATGTCGAAATCGTGACGTCAGAGGCGAGAAAACACACGCTAAAAATTCTTAGATGCCATTTCGAAATAAAAAAATATTTTGATGAAACAGCACTTCAGATGGCTTTAGCACACTCTTAAAAAACCCCGAAAACTATCCTTTTCCCTTTATAATCAATCAACAGCTGTAAAATGTAATATTATGCCCAGTCCATCTGGTCTTTGCACATGCGCAGTTATTCCGCATGTCAAAGTCTGATATCTCGATCATTTTACGGTTGTTGATTGACTGTCAAGGAAAAAGAATAGTTTTCGGGGTATTTTAAAAATGTGCTAAAGCCATCTGAAATAGTGTTTAATGTTTAATCGAAATATCTTTTTATAAAAAAATGGCATCTAAGAATTTTCAGCGTGTGCTTTCTCGCTTCTGACGTCACAATCCAATATGGCCGCGGTAAGCACCAAGGAGCCTTAAAGTTGGCAAAATTTTAATTTCTTCAAGGTTTTTTTTACCATAAAGAACTGGAAAAAACAAGTTGATATTTTTTTCCAAAGAAATACTCATACTAAGGTGGTAATATAAAAAAATTAGATTTGGTATTCATGTCTTTCTTCTCTTTATGAAAAAATCCCCTAATTATGAAAAAAATGTAATCGTGATTACCAACTTTTGAGAGTTTGCAGTCCACTAAATTTTATGAAAAAAATCGTTCATGCTTGAAATCCCAACTTTCAAGCTTTAAAATGAGACTAAACCTAGCTCTCAAAGTATTTTTTGATAAGAATAGAGAGGATTCTCTGAAAAGGTTATAAGAAAATCATAAAAAATAATGTGATTTCTTCTAGCATCCGGTTAATCGGAAAAAACTTTATTTTTCAATATGACAATGATCTCAAACGCACATCAAAGCTGTGCTTAACATTTTTGAAGCAACGGAAAGTCAACTATTGAAAGTTATGGCTCTCTCAATCGCCTGAATCCTATAGAGTTATTGTAGGATGAACAGTAGATAGGCAGGTTTGAAAATGTTTTGTCTCACATTACTACATTAAGAGTGGCAGAAAATATCCACAGAAACTTTAGAAAAATTAATAAGAAGACTGTCGAGATTTTGTGAAACCGTTATATGAAATAAAGATGAACACATGGACATTGAATTTCTCGTATATTTTGGTGTTAAAATTTCAGATTGTCATAAATAAATGTTTTTTATTTATTTATAGTCATTTAAATACAAATTATCCTGGTGGGCAAATACTTTTGAACGGTAGTGTATATATATAATTTATAAAAGTATGGACGTGCATATGATTTTCGCAAATGTTTTATTGACATTATATGAAAATGTGTATGCAATTTTCTTATTATAAGATTACGTTGCCACTTTCAAAATTCACAGAGCTTCACAGAGCTGTATTTCACAAGACATTTATCTTGAAATTTACGTCGCTAGTACTAATTGCTAACGTGTGTAATTGCATTAGAATAAGCTTGCGCTTTTTACAATAATTTTTTTATAATAAACCGCGCATCTCACTATTGGACTAAATTTTAAAGCGCACACAGAGCCTTCTATACAACGTATTCATGAGAGAAAGGAGAGAGAGAGTGTCTTTTTTCACGGATAACTTCTCGAATATATACTCTCTTTGTGAGTCATCACTCCGTGCATCCCTTGATACCGAAAGCACGAACGTCGCTTGTTTTTATGCGACGAGACTGCTTTGTCTCTCTCGCATCAATGTATGAGTGCATCATCCTCGGAAAATTCAGTATCAACAATGTCGATATTACTCGATTGTTAAATAACGTCAGTAATTTTTGATGCAGATAATTAATTATTTATTTTTTTCTCTTTTTTTCCTATTCTTAAGACACTATAAATAACTAAATGACGAAGAAATAATTTTTAAATTATTTAGAGAGGATTATTTGTGAAACTGAATCATTTATTAGGATATTAAAAAAAAATATTTTTATTTGTGTAAAAAATTACACTAGTTTACAGCCAAAAATTACATTAAACCAGACAAAGTGTTTCTTCTAGATTTTTGGGTGCTAAAAATGATGCCGCAAACCAGATTTCACTAGCACGTTAGATTTCCAAAATAATTGAGATTTAATATGTAAAAAATGGCTTTTTGCGATATTTAAGATTTTTTTTTTTAAAAAAGTTAACGTTATTTGGAAAGTCTGATAAATATCATGAATGTATTGTTCATCTCCTATAAAATGTATCTTTTAAATTTTAATATTTTACTTTTTAGTATGTTATAAAAGATTAAAACTACTTCTTATAAAACTACTAACTTATAAGAACTACTTCTCATATGGAGATGCTCCTGAGGAAAATAGTTTTTCAGAAAAAAATTATTTTTTCCAAAATTGATTTTACCATTATTTGTCCCTCTTTAGATCGTACAATAATTTTTCGAAAAATTCAAGGTGCGCAATTAAATGAGACACCCTATATATAAATATACATTTGGAATCTATCACGATAAGTTACATTGTGTATGTGTATCGATAACCTTAAACTACAAATTATAAGTTATATGACTTCATCATCATAGGCGGAATATTTATTATCTTAGCAAAATTCTGTATTTAAATCCTTCCTAACATGATTAAAAAGTAAGATATCAAAATTAAAAAAAAATGTATTTTATAGGGGATGAACAATACATTTATAACATCTGATCAGATGAATTTCCAGATAACGTTTAACCTTTTTCCTTTTTCACAAAAAATCTCAAATATCGCAAAAAAGCAATTTTTTGCATATTAACCTCAATTATTTCGGAAACTTGACGTGCTGATAAAAATTGACTTGCGGCATCGTTTTCAGCATCCAAAAATCTATAAAAAACACCTTGTCTGGTTTAAAATAATGAAGAAAATATTTTTTTCGTAAACTTGTGTTATTTGCGATTCATAATCAGTTCAATATTTTGGTCCCATTTTTCCATTCTCAAAGAACCTCGTACTAATTCTATAAGAAATTGAATCCTGGTAAAATCAACTGGTTTTCTCATATATTGTAGCTTTTGACTTGCTGATCAAAAGATATAATAGGCTCAAAGCAAAATAATGAACAGATACTGATCTACAGTCAATAATACTCGCAGAACTCGAGTTTTTGATTGGCTGTAAGTCAATAACTTTCTTTAGCTCATGTAACATCAAAATGTACGTCATGTGTGACTGGATCTGAAGATGCATGCAATAATCGTAACATCACACCATATGCCAATAATGTCGTCTTATTTTATTGCTAACTCTCGGGAGTCATAAAGTTTTCCAAAATCGCCAACTGTGAAATGTCTGCCGATGTTTATCACATGTTTTAAGGCCATTGTACGTAAAAAAATTTTAGTCGTAATTGTAAGGCCGTAAGCAAATCGTCCAATTATAGAGAGGAATTATCACAACGTAATAAGAATGTTTGACTGTGATTGGACGATTTGCTTACGGTCTTATGATTACGACTAAAATTTTTTTACGTGCAATAGCCTTTATGCTCATTACTTGAATCTCACAGTCAGCCATTCCGATCGTCTAGTCGATAAGACGCGTGATGACTCATTAATGTGACGAGAGACACGAGGTGCGAGACACGATCGATCAGTTTCTATCCCGAGGGCCGAAGACAGACTCGTGCCCATGAGACCAAGAAGACTACAGTAGGTTCGCTGCACGCTTAGCACATGTGTCAAGTGTAACAAGAAAGAGAAAGAGGGGGGAGGCGAAGGAAGAGGGGGAGAGAGAGAGAGGCAAAAACTTGAGAAGTAGAACAGGCTGTTTGATAGTAGTTTAGTTAGAAAAGGAGTATTATACCTCGACGTGCAGCTTCATTGTCACTCTTCTCTTTTTTCCTTCACTCTGCTATTGTCTTCTTGATCTTTATTCTATACTCTTTTTTTTACTTCAATATAGGAAAAATAATAAATGATCGTCGCCTTTTTTTATGGCGGATCTCTCTATAGTTCGAGAAGCTGGAAATTTTTAATTATACAGAATACAATCTGTATTTTTTTTTTTTTTAACTAAATGTGATTCTTAAATTCGGCCTAAGAGCCAAGCACGAAAATTAATTCTAATTTTTCGGAACGGTATCTCTTGGTTTGAGATTACTAAGTTCCATCAAATTAATAATCCTCGAATTTTTACAACGGGAAAATAGGCGAGAAAAATATAGGTCCGAAAAGTCGCTGAAGCGGGAATTGAATCCGCGTCTTTCGCTTGCCGGGCAACTGCTCTTACCACTAAGCTATTCAGACCCTTTCGATCCTATATTTTTCATTTGCCTTATAGTGGATGTTAGTAAATAGCGCCATGAATTCGGCCGAGACGCAAATCTAAATTAAGAAATATTTTTATCGGCTCTCAGTATTTAATAACTAAATGTGATTCTTAAATTCGGCCTAAGAGCCAAGCACGAAAATTAATTCTAATTTTTCGGAACGGTATCTCTTGGTTTGAGATTACTAAGTTCCATCAAATTAATAATCCTCGAATTTTTACAACGGGAAAATAGGCGAGAAAAATATAGGTCCGAAAAGTCGCTGAAGCGGCTTTTTTTTTTTTTTTTGCTAATTGGAATATTTAGCTTTTGCTAAATATCATAGATGGATGATGTGTTTTACAAAAAATTATTTAATTATTTTTTAAAATTTATTTGATTAATTATTGCTTAATCACGTGATGAGGCGGCGAGATCATCATTACATTTGTAATATCTCATTTTCATAAATGAATCGTTTAAACAATATTAAAAGCTTCTTTAGTATGTATGAACATTAGTAATAGTATATATGAACATTTTAGTGCATTAGTATGTATGAGTCGTTATTGTGCCTTTGCCTTATCTTCTCCATCCTTATACAGGGTGTCCGGTAATAGTCACGCCAACCGTCGTGTGCAGATTCCTGGGATCATTTGGAGACGATTTTTCCTCAGCAAAAATGTCGAGACACCAATAATTTTCGAGTTATAAGCGATTGAAAATAAAGGGTTTTTCGCAAACTAAGCCTTGTCGAAATAAAATAATAATAAATTCACATTCTTCAGTTAATTTTAGGTAGAGTTTACTTTAATAGAATTATTTTAATTTAAGGCTTAGTGACAAAGATACATGATGGCAAAAATTGAAAACATGCAAAAAATAATGACCTCCCTCGACATTTTCGCTGAGGAAAAATCGTCTCCAAATGATCCCAAGAATCTGCACACGACGGTTGGCGTGACTATTACCGGACACCCTGTATATAATATCCACAATTGGAACTTATTAAACACTTGCTATATATATTGTACATAGAGATGAAGATTGTATAAATATCTCCATGTACAATATAAAATTAATCATAATAAACGTAATTTCACATATTAAATTGTTTTATGCAAGTTAATGAAAGATGATAGGAATCATTGTTGTAAAAATAAATCGATTAATCTATAAACTGAATATGATAAACTTGTGACATATGTACATGTAATTTATTGAGATTAACGAAATTTATAGTAAGATTTTTTGTTTTGAAATTTCTTTTGATCACATTTTATATTTGTTTTTGTCAAAGCGCTTCTGAAAAATATATCTCTATCTGAAACATTTTTAAAAAACTATGAATATGATACATTGAGAAATAAGAAATTGTGATAATTTTCATATATAGATTAGTATACATTAATCATAAATAAATTAAGATAAGCTTTGCTAACAAAATCGATCTTAATTATAACAAAATTTCCTTAATATCGCAATCTAATATTCTAATCTTTCATATTTTATATATACTTAATATCTCTCGAGATCTCTTCGATTTTTTGGCAATAATTTTTTTCAAAATAAATTATAGCTGTTTGATATCGTGCAGCAATTGCAACTATAATACAATTTTAAAAAATCTTTTTCTTTGAAAGCAACAAAAAGATTATTTTCCAGTTTTTTTTATAATAAGAAATACGATTCTATTTTCCGGATTGCTTTATTACGTTACAATTTTCACAAAATTTGCGAGAAAAGTTGCAAAAAAGAATTATTTTAATATATTATAGGATTTTAAAATACTATATCTTTGATATGTGACATATTGGAGAAGTTTTATTGATATCAAAATTTTAAATATGTTGTTAAGACTTTTAACTTTAAGCAAATATTTTACTATTTATTCAAAGTCGCCAAATGAGGTGACATTTTGTATATATGTACATACATATATGTTTATATGTGTATATGTATGTACATGTATGTGTATGTAAATTTTTGCAAACATTTTCAATTTTGGTATTATATCTATATTAATTTTTTGGTAGTTATATCTATATTAATTCTATCATTTTTTTGTCAATTTTGACACCAAATTCGTATTCCGCAATCTAAAGAACACTTAAAGGACCATGCACTAATTATATGAAAAAAATGGCCGCCGTTAAAATCGACCAAAAGTATGGAAAAGTGTACTTTGTGTAATGCCAATCAGAAATTCAAATAGGCACGACCTTCAAAATATGCTAGTTTTTAAACTACGAGCTCATAAATGTAATATTTTTGCTCATTTTTAGACAAAAAATAGAAAACTTTAGGCTCGTAGTTTAAAAACTAGCATATTTTGAAGGTCGTGCCTATTTGAATTTCTGATCGGCATCACACGAAGTATACTTTTCCATACTTTTGGTCGATTGTAACGGCGGCCACTTTTTTCATATAATTGTGCGTGGTTCTTTGGATAAATATTGTTGTGTTCCTTATATTTCGTCCCTACGTGAAAACAGTCTTTAGCGATTACATTTCATATTCGCTGTATCTGTTTCCTGGAGATCATCTTCGAGCACGTTGCTAAGAGGGTTGTTGATCAACAAAAGTGGATATCTTGTGGAAAGTCGCCATTTTATGGAGTCTCGCGACGGCTTGGATACTGTGTGGACGCATTTTTCCAATGACTATGCTTATTGCTATATTTTTTTGTTCTATATTCTGTGTTCTGTGTGCTCTTAGTTATTATTAAAGTTATTGAAAGTTATTCTTTTTCTAAAACCGTAATTGTTATTGCCGACGTATGCTTGTGTGAATGACAGTGCGAGAACGAACTGCGAAATCGGTCGAGATCGACTCGTGGATGTAACATTTTGGGGATTCTACGGCGACAAATAATGAAATGACTTCTACAAGAAGGATTATTTTCGAAACTGAAATTTCTGAGCCCTCGAAAGCGATGTCACTGCAAGCGATCTTGTGTGAGATCAGGGAGTTACGTGAGGAGCAACTACGTAAGGACGCCGAATTGGAGACGAAACTGCGTCAGCGGGAAGGTGAATTACACTAGCTGGAAGAGGATCCGTCTGGACAGCTAAATCCTAATAATAGAGAGTAAAATATGAAATTTTTATTAGAAATAAGTTAGGATATAAGTTGGATAATTTCGTTGTAGGTGTTCTTTTGCGCGAGTTTGGAACGCAATTTAATTTAATAGCGCGTGCTAATGGATGGAGCGATTCGTCAAAGACCGTTGCATTAACGGTTAGTCTTATATTAGAGGGAAAGCACGCTCCGTATTAGACAGAATCAAAATTAAAAATTTTAGTTTTAAAGAAGTAAAGTTAAAGTTGAAATTGCGATTTGAAGAAGACTCATCTGGCGCTATAGTAAATTGAATATGTTAGGTTAGATTATATATAACCTATAATCTATAATAGATTATAATTGAGTATAAAATAAGTTATAACCTATTATACTCTTATAATAGGTTATAATACTTATAATTTACGAATCATAGACAAAAGTGATTCTCAAGATAGTTTTTTGGGGGGTAAATTGAAACGGTTGTCTTTAGATTACCTGGAATGTACTCATGAAGTACGAGATAAGATTACTTGCGTTCAATTCATTGCTGCTCTATCGAACAGTTTTATTAAACGCAATTGGAAAATATCTCATTCTTTTTGAAGCCTGCTATCGAAAAGTTATGACTATTAAAATAATTTTTTCAAGAAATGAAAAAAACGAGACATAATTTAAAATTCAATAAGGAAAAAAGAAATTTTAGAATAATGGCGAATTAAAAGATATTGAAAAATTGAAAATAAGTAAAAAAAAACCTTTGCAAAGAATTTAAATGATAAGAATAGATTTAAGCAGCCAAAGAAAGCATGTGGGAGGAGAAGGAAATGCGAGGTTTTGGGGCATTTCCGGTTGGAATGTCTTTTAAAAACATCTGAAGCGAAAAGATACGAGATCGAATTTACTGGGGCAAACTCGATTTGTAAAATAAAAATCTCAAAAGTTGTTGAAAATGTTCATAAGTAAAGAATTAATATAGAATAAATACGAATTGTTGTTATTATGTACAATTGATAATAAGTACATTTTCAAACTGGATGCGGGTTTCGCATGTCTATTTGAAATTAAATAATGTTTAATTTAAATTGAAAAGGCTAATTTACCTAGGCAACAAATTTCAATTTAAAAAATTGTAACTTAAGATACCCTATAGGGGACGAAATTAAGATAATTGTTTGGATTGATATTCTGAGATAAATATTGATTGGATTTTTCAAAATTGATAGCTGATTTTAATGATAAATGTTTATTGAGGACAGATTTCTTTAAAATCAATCACAAATTCAGAAAATATTTTTAAATGTATTCTAGGAATTTTTAAATATATTTTATACTTTGCAATTTTTTTGTATTTTCGTATCAAGAACTTTGAAGATAAAATTCTTCATATTCTTAAAAAACTTTTTAGGGAAAATTCGATAAATTTAAATACTTCGCAGAAAGAAATTTTTATCAACTTTTGTCTGAATTTCAAGACGTTTTCTCTGAAGATATTGCAGGATTAGTGGAATGGATAACATAGTGGAATGGATTAAGATTAATTTGAGTGATTTTCCGGATATGTTGCTATTTCCATGCGAGACAAAGTTAATACAATTATTGAAGAAATGAAGAGTTAAAACATCATAGAGGAATAGCAAAGTCCTTGGACTTTCCGCTAGTTCTAATCCTAGTGAAGAAAAAGGATACAACGATCAGATTTTATGTCAATTATTGAAACTTAAACGCAGTCTCATTAAGGATTCTTATTCATTATCTAGACTACTCTTGATTAGTTATCAATTGGCTTATAGTTTACTGTCATACCATTTGGTTTATGTAATCTCTTGCTACTTTTGAAAGATAACAAAACGGATTTTACAAAAATTATTATCTAGAATTTGCCTCGTTTATTTGGATGATGTAATTATCTTCAGTAAAAATTTCAGTCATGATTAAAAATTATAGGGAGGTGTTTCTTCGATTACGATCGACTGATTTAAAGATAAATAAAAGTTAAAATATTTGAGACATATTGTTATGGAAAAAGGGATAACTATATGGATGTGAAAAACGGATTGCAGCATGAAATTGGCCAATTTCTCACAATAAGAAGCAAGTTCGCAGCTTTCTTGATTTTTATTCGGAAAGTTAAAGGATTTTCTTTAATTGCAAAATCTTTGTACACAGTACACAGCCTAATTGAAAATTTATCCAAATTTGAATGGAAGGCACTATGTCAAGAAGCATTTAATATTTTAAAACAATCTTTGATAAATTTTCATCTGTAGTTTCTTTCCCAAAAGAACACAGAATGTTTATTCTCGATATAAATGCTTCTAATTTGGCAATTGATGTAGTTTTGTCTCACGAACAAAATAAAATTGAAAAAGTCATTGTATTAGTCATATATTTAATAATATCGAAATAATTATTGTTACTCACTGGGAATTTCTTATAGTTGCAGATTCTTTCTTTAATGAAATTTTTTATCATTATATTTATTTATATGGATAAAGTTTTTCGGTTCAAACCGATTATATTTTACTCAAATGGCTTATGTCTTTTAAGAATTTACATCAACTCGCACGTTGATTAGAACTTCAACAATATAACTTTGAATTTAACTATCAAAAAGAACAATTCCACAAAAATATTGATAGATTGTCCAGGTGTCTTTGTGCAGAAATCGATTGTAAATATTGCACTAAAGTGGGATTAGATAGTGATAGATGACAGAAAAAGAAAGGAGCATGAATTACATTGGAAAAAGTTAATTTGAAAAAATAGCAGAAAGATCAATTAGATGATTCAAATATTACAATTTTCGTAAAAGGAAAAGAAAAGGATGTGACCTCTTTCCTCTTTGGCAAGAAGTAGCTGCCAGGGACAATTTCACCAAAGTGTATTGGTCGTATTGAGATGCCCTCGTGTTGAAAGATAATGTTTCTTACAAGAAATAGGAAGTGCGCTTCCAATTTAAAATTGTCCATATTTCAGATAATTGTTTCTCAAAAGCGAATCTCGAATAATAGAAAAGGCTTATGATTCTCTTTCATTTCGGAATTAATAAGACGTTAAGTAAAATTCGCAAACAATTTCATTAGATCACTAGTAAATCCGATGTTGAAGATTGATATAGAACATGTAAAGCTAGCGCCAGACTATGCGCGATTCGTAATTCACAATTCGTGATTTATGATTTGTAGAGATTCGTTGGATATTCGGGAAGATTCGTTCTTCGCCAATGTAAGCCTTCCACACTATTCGCGATTCGCAGTATATCAGTGTAGCGCGACACGAATAGGGAAAGAAAAATCTTTTTAAATCTTTAACGTTGGAGCTCCTTTTGAAAGGATCGAGAATATAGTTTTTACTAAAGGCGATATCTGGGAATAAATATTTGTTAACCGTCACATGTTGTTTTACCAAATGGATAGAGGTTATTCCACTGAAGAATATCAGGGAAAACAAATAGTGGATGTTTTTTCAGGTGATTTTCAAGTACGAAATTTATGATAGATAAAAATGCATTAAAATAGCTCTTTCATTACAATTTTAATTATAAATTTCTCAAAATTGTGTGATCTAATAATTTGGAAATAGTATTTAAAAGACGGGGGAACGGTTAATCTTTCTTTTTAACTGTGTAATTAATTAGTTGCTTGTACTTGGCTTGCATTTATTTGAACAGTATGATACATCATGTATTACGAATTAAGCATGCTTCTTCTATTGTTTCTTGATAAAATTAACTTGATATCGACGCAGGCCACTTATGCATTTCATAATCGCATGGCTGTAACTTCTAGTAAACCGATTCGAATGAAACGATACATGGAAATTCGCAGATGCATGCAGTGAATAATTATGCGTTTCACGATCGATTTTTCCCCCGATCGTGCAATCCGATTGCCAGATGATATTCGCGAACGTATACAGATATACGTATGAATTGTGCATAACGTTGATAATAATTATCGCATTGCGTTGCAGCAAATCATTGAAAAAAAGGTTACGAGTATATAACAAGGAAAATAAAGTTGATTTTTTTTTTTTTTGCTTTGACTTTGATTTTGCAATTTAAAAGGCATTTATTGTGTTTAAATGTCGATGTAATTTTTCGGAAATCTAAACCTCCAATGGAATTAAAGCTTGATTTTTAGTGACCGTGAAGACTCGACACTGAATGATAAAATGGTGTAGTGGGAATATGGGTCAGGAAACTTGTATACGTTACCTGGTTATTGCGCAATGGCTCGCCGATCACACGCGAGGTGTGTCGTATGTGTGTATGTGTGTGTATGTGCTAATTATCGCGAGCGCAAAGTGGAAATCGTGCGAGCTTTTCATTGGACCGATTACGCTCAATCTACTTTCATACATTAACCAATGAGATGAAGCAAAAAAAAGAGCATGTCCTCGTCTAATTTTACATGGCTCTACTAGTCGATTCGACAGCTTTTGTATCAAGGACTGACATAATTGAAATCGATTTGTTCCGATATACATACGTATAGATACAAAACAAAATGATTACGATTCGCACATTGGAAATCTATATGTACGTTAATGAATCGTCTAGATCTAGATAAAAGTCATTGTTCGATGTAGATCAATGTAACGTGTGTTTAGGATTGTGTTATGATACTCTAATTGCAATATATATCCCAGCTTTGATATTGAAATGAATGACCTGAATGTTGCAATTTCGATAATGTCGACTAAATGAATTTTTGCCTATTGAGCAAAGTTATTTTTATTCCCGCGAGCTAAGAGAAAATCTTTCAGCTCAAAACTATCAAATAACTTGATGCTGAATACATTATCATCTTAGTTAGCTGACCACGACTGAGAAAACTTTTAAACGGATGATGATCGTGGTTGACAATAAATTCGCGAACAAAAGCATGAGTCTTTCATATGAGAAGCTTAGATGCATCTACTCTATTTTTATGTTCAATTTTTCTATATTTTTTAAATTTTAAAGCAACGTTGCGTCACGGAAAAAGATGTCAACTATATATAATATTTACATATAACGATTCTAGAACATTTAATAGCGACTCTATATGCAGAAATAAAATGAATATCGTTCTAAGATAAAAGTGATGAAATCCTCTAACAATAAGAATCTTAATGCTATAAATTGCATTTTTTAAGATTATCCTTTTGTCATGAATATATGAACGGGAAATCAAATGTAATATTCAATGATGCTAGGATTTGCTTAAAATTAAAAATATTGTGTGTGTGTGTGTGTGTGTGTGTGTGTGTGTGTGTTGTGAAAGAGAGAGAAGAGAAAAAGAGAAAGAGAGATACGATAACGCAGGTATTTTTTTTCATCGGTAATCCTACTATGACAATCTTTTATTATCATGAGATTAAGAGCATGGCTTGAGCTTAAATTTCAATGAAGAGAAATCCTATCTAAATCTAATCTTTCTGATTCACGAATCGCAAATATTTTAATTAAATAAAAGATAAAAAAGATATACCTTCTAATATGTGCGTGCAGAATAATTCAGGAGAAAAGGAGAATTTTTCTAGATGTATCACTTTTATTTATTCACACATTTACAAAATCTTGCCTCTCTCACTGTGCGCACAGCTTTATTTAATAGTGCACCTTTGAAATTTATAATCGAGACCTAGTTTATATGTGATATTCAAGCAACAAGAAATTTCAATTTGTTCTATTCTCGTAGAATTTGTCAACGATTTATTAACTGTAAATGAAAAATAAATAAATAAATTTTTTGAAATCATATACATCGGAGGAAGGACTTCTAAAATTTTTTAGTCAAGTTTAGAACGTCTACACGATCTAAGTAATTCTAAGTTAGGAATTAGGACTCGGAATCGTAATTTTGTAAAATTTTACGCATAAAACTTTGCGACCTGAATAGATAGAGTTAATGATATAAATTACATATATAAATAGTTCCGCAAATTTATCAATAATCTATAATAATGTTCACGAATCTTAGAAGATTAACAAGGATGCTAAAAAAAAAAAACATGATCATAAAATGCAATAAAAAATATATAGAAATATTATTTTTGCGTTGTTTCGCGAGAGAAATGCGCAATAGCGCCCTCACGGTCATTCTTTTGCATTGTTTAATAACGTACAATAATCTAGGTATTATGCGGTCATACAGTTGGCCTACTATACTTTTCTTATAATAATCAGGTAGACTTGGGTGCGTGGACTTTGTCGTCTACCTATCGATCGCCGTTCAGTGAAAACGGAGTTGAATGCGATCGAAGAAAGTCAAAGTCTCGGATTGCAGCCCGCATGCTATTAGAAAGAATTTATCGTTATTATTTTTGACATTTTTTCCAAAGTATATAACTTACTGTGACCCAAAAATAGCTTTACGAACTAAATATCTTTATCATTAAAAATTCAATCATCTCGAATATTTGAAACGAGAACTACGTACTTTAAAAGCTATAACTAGGTACTTTTATACCATTGAACCACTATTGATGGAAAGTTCGATTGTGTGTACTATATAGGATAAATCGTTCGCGATAAGATACGAAACAAGCTCACGGCGTAGCGTAACTCTCACGAGAAATTTATTTAACTGAAATTTATTTAACTGAATTTAAACACGAGGTCACCAGCTATTATGCGAGTTAACTTTTTCACGAGCAAATAATAGGCTTTTTATTCAGAAAATTTTCTCTGTTTGAGCTTATCACGTTTGTCGCAATGATTTCTACAACTATTTAGTATTAAATTATGATATAAAAATGCAAGAAAAATGACGGTAAAAGTGTTATCTCCGGAATTTTTCCCTAAAATGACAAGTGTCTTAGAGATTTTATATTTTCGCATATAGAAAAGTTTTTTTCATTTTACGCTAAAACTGCGTTCTTAAGGTTCTAACATTATTGAACGTTTAACAGTATCTGATGATAACAGTGGGTCATCGTATGTGATATATTGCAAAATTAATCCGTTATACACGCGTTGTGGCAATATAAAAATGTTACAAGGCGCATCTTAAGGGGATCCCCGAGCGAACGGCGAACTCCGACAAAATAGCAGCGCCACTATTTTGGAATTAAAATATTTGTAATTACCGACTGATTATCAAATGGTAATTACTGACATTTTAAATTCCACATTATCGATTATCTCAGGTCAAACATGTATTAAAAATCGATGTATACATTGCATATGTGAAGTCACTTTATGCTACGTCTACATAGATTTGAACGTAAATATGCATCGGCAATATACATGCATTCTTTCGATATCATTATATATATAGTGTATATAAGATAATAATCAGATTATAATAAGATTATAAAATATATTCAACAACAAGATTGATTGACTAGTTACAATAATAGTACAGATATACAGTATTTATGGCGAGAAGAAACATTCTTTAAAATTTATACATTTCTTTTTATTTACATCTTATAAATAAAACAAATCTTTAATAATTGTCAATATAAATCGATTATATTAATATATTTTTATCTATTAGCACAATAATATTACCTATAATATGTATACACTCCGCAAAATAATTGGGATAAAAAAAAATTGTGTCTAAAAAAATAGGCAAATTTTAAATAGCTGTAACTTTGTTTCAAAAAATGAGAATTTAAATTCTAAAAAAGGGTTTCTTAAAATCTCTACTTTCGAAAGGACACACATTTTTTACTTTCTTCAAATCTGGTATTTTTTATATACAGAAAACGACGAACTTAACAAAATGGGAAATTTTCTTCTCACTTTGTAGACGTGTTGCATGCACAAAAAAATTTGAAAAAATTTTTTGATTTTTTTACGGCTTGAAGTTTTCCCTGCAAAATTGTTTTTTAAAATTTTAATTTCGATTTTTCCTTATAAAGTTATCCAGAATTGAAGAGAAAGTGGTCATTTTTACTTTGATCGTTCATAACTCCGTTAAAAATCATTGTACAGCAATTTTAAAACTGAATTCTTAAAGCTGAATCTTTATGCTCTATAGTATGATATAGTGGGCGAAATTTTTTAACTCGTAAATTTTTTTACAAATAGGTAAAAATAACGAAAAATTTCGCGAGTTTTCTCTTTTTTGTTTAAATTTCGAAAAAAATTACGCAAGGTGACTAAAAAAATTTTATGGACTTAATATTTTGTCTCTTTTAGTACCCCAAATTTTACAAAAAATCACAGACTTGCTGTGATAATTTCTTTATAATGATCCGTATGTTCAATATGATCGATGCGTACAATATATTCAAAAACTTGATTTGCTTTGATAAAAAATTAAAAAAGTAAAATCTGTGGCAAAATTTTTTCTCCACTTTCTAACATAATTTTTTAACTTGCCTCAACGTAAAATTTCGAAAATTTATAGTTGCATATTATTTCCAAAATTACCACCGACATCAGCTTCACCCAAAGTTTACCATGTAGAGGTTGTACGATTGGATTTGCGCTTTGGATGAAGCTGATGTCGGTGGTAATTTTGAAAATAATATGCAACTTTAAATTTTCTAAATTTGATGTTGAAGCAAGTTAAAAAATTATGTTAGAAAGTGGAGAAAAAATTGTTTTGCCAGATTTTACTTTTTTAAACTTTTTATCAAAGCAAATCAAGTTTTTTTAACATATTGTACGCATCAATCATTTTAAACATACGGATCACTATAAAGAAATTATCACAGCAAGTCTATAATTTTTCGTCAAAGGGGTACTATAAGACACAAAAATTTAAGTCCTTAAAATTTTTTTAGTCACCTTGCGTAATTTTTTTCGAAATTTAAACAAAAAAGAGAAATTCGCGAATATTTTCGTTATTTTCACCTATTTGTAAAAAAGTTCACGAGTTAAAAAAAATCGGCCACTATATCATACTACAGAGCAAAGATTCAGCTTTAAGAATCAAGTTTTAAAATTGCTGTACAATGATTTTTAACGGAGTTATGAACGATCAAATTGAAAATGATCACTTTCTCTTCAATTCTAGATAACTTTATAAGGAAAAATCGAAATTTAAATTTTAAAATACGATTTTGCAGGGAAAACTTCAGGCTTTAACGTGAAAAAGTAAAAAAATTTTTTCAAATCTTTTTGTAATGCGACACTTCTACAAAGTGAGGAGAAAATTTTCCATTTTGTTAAGTTTGTCGTTTTCTGTATATAAAAAATACCACAATTTAAGAAAATGATAAATAGCTGTGACCTTTCGAAAGTAGAGATTTCAAGCTTTGAAACCCTTTTTTAGAATTTAAATTCTTATTTTTTGAAACAAAGTTACAGCTATTTAAAATTTGCCTATTTTTTAGACACAATTTATTTTGATCCCTTAATTATTTTGCGGAGTGTATTTTTATTAATATTATTACAGATCTTTTAATGTATTATTATGAAATTGTACATTTTCTTGTAATTCCATGTATTATTGCGTGGGAGTGTCTGATTTAAAATATTTTATTATATTATATATAATATTATTTTTACAATTAGAGTTTATAAAAATGATCACTCTTATGCTATTGTAACTAGTCAAATCTTATATATGTACTTATTTATAGGGATGTGCTGCATATCAGGTAAATATTCGGTATCTGGATATCCAGCTACTTTTTTATTTATTTAGAATTATCCGGCTATTCAACCTATTCGGCCATTTTCCACAATCTGATGATTCAAAATAAATAACAAATATAAAATCGTATACCGTATATAAAACGTATTGATAAAAGTATTTATTTAGTTAGATTGACCAAAAATTTGGTGAAATATAGATCACCAAAATATTTCACCTAATTTTTGGCCATCTAACAATGAGATATATAAATAAAATAAATGTATAAATTTTAAAGAATGTTTCTTCTCCATAAATACTATATCTGTACTATTATTGTATTATTGTAACTAGTCAATTAATCTTGTTATTGAATATATTTTATATTTTCTCTTATATAATCTTATTGATATAAATATATAATATATATATATATGTATATATATATATATTATATTATATATATATATATATATAAATATATACATATATATACATACATATATACAAATATATACATATATATACATACATATATATATATATATATATTATATATATTTATATATATTTATAAATATTTATTAATAATTTTTGTTTGCTTTCTATTCCTTCTCGCGTTCTTGCTTTCAACGACATTATAATATACATGAATATTGAGTGTGTCGCGATTCTTATCTATAAACAAAATAATGATCCATGTGGCAACAGCGCACGTGAAAATTTATAACGTCCTCTATCTGAATATTTGAGAAATAATAACTGCTGTTTTTTTGCTCCACTACACCTACAACGCACGCACACATACGTACGAATCGTAGTTCAAGTTATACTTCTATATTAGGCTTCTAATTCAGATTTAGAGGGTTACAGTGCTTTCTTTCGTGCATCTCAATCCCAGGGAACTTGCCTTTTTATTCATACAAAATATATATTTATTATACAAAGCACGTATTATGACGAGTTGACAGCTAGGATGACAGCTGAGAGGTAACGAAAACTATAATTTTGTAATTATTTCTCATTTTTCATATGAAATCGAAGTTCGCTGAGATCATTGATGTATGTATTGCAATCGTAGAGAAGCAATTTTAATTCTGTCAAATCAATGCAACAAGAGACTAGAAGTACGAAAATAGTGCTTCGTCGGTAAAAAAACAGTCGCGAGGGATCCCCTTAAAAAGAGTATTTCAAATCAATATTGAAGTATACAAGGCCGAAGACGATATTTCAATAGATTGCTCAGTTTATCATCATCAGTTGATCAATTAGACGGAAGCAACTTTAAAGATCGGAGATTGTGGTCGCGATGATTATGGTTTATTTGCACTTGTAGTGTTTAAGCAAGCTACGAACATCAGCTGCAGACGCTGATTTTTAATATTCGAGCTTTGCCAAAGACGCCAAACCTGCAGAGCCTCGCGTGTTTAAGGTCACACTTGAAAATAGGGAAGGTGCCCGTATTTATTATATATGTATACTAAATGTAATTTGAATAGGGAAAGAGGGGATTATATGATAGTCAGCCGGTTGCTTCTTCCTTCATTTAAGAAAGGACGACCACTGCAACAACGACCACACTATTGTCTTTTGCACAAGTTGTCGCATCGCAACATATACGCTGCATCTGAAGCTGAACAAAGTTGTCCTAATCGCGAGATCGCCCAAGTACACAGAATGTCTCATAATTGCTTCTCTAATTATTATTTGTTTTTCTTCTATTATTAATTTCTTTCACTATTAATCTTCTATTATTTGTCATATTGCTGCGACAATTTGTGCGATGTTTCGCACGAAAATAAAATGCTAAAGGATTCAGGGAAGAATTTAATATATAATATACTAAAATTAAAAATTAAAATATAATTAATATATAATATATGCATGTGTAAATTGTGTATAAGTAATACATCAGATGTGTCTGTGTGTGTTGTATCAAACATCTTATTCTGTGCATTGTGTACAATTGTGTCCAACCTACTTTGAATCCTTCGCACATTTACTGTGCGTGACTCATACTCGGACACGATACTGCGAATTCGATCGATATGCGAATCACTATTTGTCGGTCGTGTTGCTATCGTGCAAAGTTTTATTTATTCAGATACATAAATTACTACACAAATTTTTATCAAATGATATTTATTATCCAAATTATCCTTAAATATGTATGCCATGCCACTAATTAAACCTTCGATGTTTTTTTTATTACTCTTTTTTTCAACAAAAATGGTCCTTAAATGATTTTTTAATATCTCGTGTACTTATAAAAAATACATTAAAGATCGTCGAAAAATGAATATTTTATAGTTTATGTAAAATTATGTCAAATTTAAGTATAAAATATTTCGTAAACTATATATACATTCATTTTTTGGCCACCTTATCCTTATAACTTTTTATGCCGAAAATTGCAAGGAATCGATTTTATATAAAAAATTAGGATAATTCCATAAAAAAAAAAACAAATGACTTCCATATGACTGAAAAGCGCTCTCCAGAAAAAAATATAAATAACGCCATCTTTTTCTCCCTTCAAATCAAACAACTTTTGTCTGAAACATTTTGTTCTACAATCAAAAAAGTTTTTGGGAGGGGTAAGGCAAAATAGGACATTCTGTTTATATATATAATATAATAAAATATAAAATATAACATTTTATTATTATAATATAATATATATTATATTTACGAAAATTTTTAGATATATCTCTTTCATTTCTCGATCAACTTATGTAGCGAAAGTAGAGTTTTATTTTTTCTTTTCTTTTCTCTGAGCTAATTGAAGTTGAGACGTGACTGAAAATCAATAACAACGTGCCATTTCCATGCGATTATTTTTGCTGATAGCAGCGAGGGGAAGTGATATTTGACATAGGAAAACTATTTTGATTTCTATAAAACATGACATTCTTGACATATGACCGTGTTTCGATGTATGATCCATTCGTGTCGATTTTATATAACCAAATTTATTTTATTATTTTATCGATATTGCAGAAACAAGCCGAAAACTTTCGCTTTCGATCACTGTTTTTATTCCTTGGAACCTGGAACGGAGAATTTTGCGAGTCAAGAAGTCGTTTTCGATGCCCTGGGTCGTGATATTTTGGACAATGCATTTCAGGGTTACAACGCCTGTATATTTGCCTATGGACAAACTGGTACGTGTATTCCAGTTGGAATAACATTACAATACACTTTAGTTTAGCTATTATTTTTGTGGCAATTTAGGGCTTTTAAATTAAAAGTATTAAAAAAAAAAAAATAAAACGCGGCGCGTTAGAAATGATGCGGTAGTTGAAACAGAGTATGAACAGAGAGTAATGCGGCAAATAATGCAATTAGCCGGTCGAGTGGGTCGTCTCATCGATAAACAGTTGATTTTCTCTGGGACGAGACATTGACCTACGATGAGGCAAAACAAAGCATCACAAGCAACAATAATATAAGCTCTTTATATATAGCGATTTACAGAAAAGGAGACACGCAAAAAGATAAAAAAAATAGGATTTCGCACATAAAACACTATTATATTTTTTATGAACACTTGGAGGCTCGCTCTCATCCAACAAATCAGATTTAATTCGTGTTTCGCATATCCTTATAGGCTCTGGAAAATCTTACACGATGATGGGCAGTGGCGACAACAAAGGGATAATACCACGCTTGTGCGACAATCTCTTTGATATGATAGCAAAGCAACAAAGTTTCGAGCTCACGTACAAGGTCGAGGTCTCGTATATGGAGATCTACAACGAGAAGGTGCATGATCTCTTGGATCCAAAGCCGAATAAGCAGTCGCTCAAAGTCAGAGAGCACAATGTCCTAGGACCCTATGTGGACGGACTCAGTCAATTGGCGGTCACTTCTTTTCAGGTGACTGTCTCCTCCTGAACAATTACCCATTATTACTTTTGGATCATGTTTTCCGAATTTAAACAATATATACATGGTGTCTCAAAATTAGATCGACAAACTTCAAATAGTTATAAAGAACATCAAAACAAACTAATTTTGTCAATAAACCCATGTCCGCAAATGAGCCGTTTTAGCACTAGAGAATCAGAGACTTTTGATATATGAGAAATTTGATATATGTAGAACATTATTTGACTAACAATAAGACATTGTTTGACATTATTTGAATAAGACATTGTTTGACATTGCTTAACATTGTTTAAATAAGACATTGTTGACTAAGCTCAGTCTTACAGCATTGAGTATTCATTCAGCGTTATACTCAGTATTAATAATTATTATTTAGTCGAAATTCATGTTCAAAATGGACAAGTTTTCTTATGAAGAACTGGCCGATATGCATTCGATTTATAGGACGCTAGATATAATGGAAGAGAAAAAATATACTTCTCACTTCAAAAACCACTCTAGTGCCAAAACGACTCATTTGGGTTTGTTGACAAAACTGGCAACAAATCTAAAACAAAATTAGCTTGTTTTGTTTTGTCCTTTATAACTTTTATAACTACCTGAAGTTTGTCGGTCTAATTTTGGGACACTTTGTATATATATTATCCATTCGTTCCGTATTCAATCGCGAATAGGAGATCGACAATCTCATGGCGGAGGGCAACAAGTCACGGACGGTGGCTGCGACGAATATGAATTCTGAGAGCTCTCGTTCGCATGCCGTATTCTCAGTAATCCTCACACAGACTCTAACGGATTCGAAAAGCGGGGTCAGCGGAGAAAAGGTCTCGCGGATGAGCTTGGTGGATTTAGCTGGGAGCGAAAGGGCTGTGAAAACTGGAGCAGTGGGTGATAGGCTTAAAGAAGGAAGCAATATTAACAAGTAAATATATTTTTCGAATCTCGTGGCGAGGAAATTTTCTTACCCTCAGCGTAAGAACGTAAAAAGTATAACTAAGATTGATTTATTAATAGGTCCCTAACGACGTTGGGTCTAGTCATTTCGAAATTGGCGGATCAGAACTCCATCAACAATAACAAGAAAAAGGATAATTTTGTACCGTACAGAGATTCGGTTCTTACCTGGCTCTTGAAGGTATATTTTTCTCTTTCCTCGCCTCTTTTTAATTGCTTTTGGATATATCTTACCAATTTTTTTAGGATAATCTTGGTGGCAATAGCAAAACTGTTATGGTGGCCACTATATCGCCGGCTGCGGACAATTACGAGGAAACGTTATCGACTCTTCGATATGCCGATAGAGCGAAGAGGATAATCAATCATGCCGTGGTTAACGAGGATCCTAATGCCAGAATTATTCGTGAACTCAGACAAGAAGTTGAAACCTTGAAGGAAATGTTGTTGCACGCTACAGTAAGAGACTTTTTGTATTTGATTATATATACAGGGTGTTAACACCTGTATATAGATATATATTTACTCCTACATAAATTTAAAGATAATTACATGTGCGAACTTGTTTAATTAGGGATCGATCGTCGGTCAACAGCGCACAGATATTACGGAAAAACTGTCGGAATCGGAAAAATTGATGAAGGAAATGTCACAGACATGGGAGGAGAAATTAGTGAAGACCGAGAGATTGCAACACGAGAGGCAGCAAGCTCTCGAGAAGATGGGAATAAGCGTACAAGCGTCTGGCATTCAAGTAGAGAAGAATAAATACTACTTGGTTAATTTAAACGATGATCCAAGTTTAAATGAGTTATTGGTTTATTACCTCAAGGTATGTAGGACACACTTTCAATTGTATACTGCGCTTTGTTGTTGGTTATACTTATACTTATATATTCACGTCGCGTATGTCTGAATTTCCAGGAAAGGACTCTTGTAGGCGGTCGTTCAGCCAAGACAGAACAGGATATTCAATTGCACGGTTTAGGTATACTACCAGAACATTGCGTTATCACGATAGAAGAACCAGGTCTGTACATGACGCCGTTGAATGGTGCTCGATGCTTTGTTAACGGCACGCAAGTCGTAGACAAGACTCTGTTACAACACGGCGATAGAATTGTTTGGGGAAACCATCACTTCTTCAGAGTAAACTGTCCGAGAAGCGCTACAGGTGCGATTCCACTTCCACTACACTTGTATTGATATTAATTTCACGATAAAAAGTATCGAGTTCATGAGGCGCAAATAAATAACACGTCCATATATATTTCTGTATCGACTCTCTATTCTGTCCTACAGCAATCAATAGCGAACCGCAAACTCCCGCTCAGAATATCGACTATAACTTTGCCAGAGAGGAGCTTATGCTTAACGAACTGTCCAACGATCCGATTCAGCGGGCGATCGCGAGGCTGGAGAAGCAACACGAGGAAGATAAGCAGGTACATATTTTATATTGCGTTGCTTTTAATAAGCATCGGACTAACAAAGCATATTTATGTCTATGTTGAAGGTTGCGCTTGAAAAGCAGCGGTTGGAATACGAAAGGCAGTTTCAACAGCTGCGCAACATATTATCTCCCTCTACGCCGTACTCGCCTTACGTGCCGTACGATCCTCTGAGAGGTAGTCAAAGCGGAAAGCTCCCGGCTTGCACTCCAACCACGCAAATGCGTGTCGAGAAGTGGGCACAGGAGCGAGACGAGATGTTTAAGCGGAGTTTGGGTCAACTAAAGACGGACATTTTGAAGGCCAATTCATTGGTACAGGAGGCGAACTTCCTCGCGGAAGAGATGGGCAAACAGACGAAATTCAGCGTTACCCTGCAGATTCCTCCGAATAATCTAAGTCCAAATAGAAAGGTATAAAATAATGAAAACTAAATTATATATCGCTTCTTTTCATCATTTGTATGAGATTTTTTGTGATTTACAAACATTTATTTTAGTCATATATGCAGGATGATTCTAAATAAGTGAAAATTTTAGATTTCTTGTCGAAATTTAAGGAGGGTCTTCCATATAAACATATACTTTTATATTTCTCTTTGAGGAGTTATACTCCTCCAAAGAGGAAACTGAAAATTAAGTTTTCATTTCTTTTCTCAAAATACCCCTCACTAATCTTATGTGAAATGAGGATAATTATTGAGTTACAGTCAGTCAAACAGTTTGCAAAGCTCGAATTTTTCATGTTTGACTGATTGTAAATAGTATGAGAAAAGCAGCTGATTTTATCGAGATTCAATTTCATCTTTCAGGGTTTCATATAAATTAAAAAATTCCGCACTAATCCTATATAAAATGGAATCTTAGTAAAATCTGCTTGTTTTCTCATATGTTGTAGCTTATGACCTGCTGAACAACAAATGTAATAGGTTCAAAGCTAAATATTAGACAGTTACTGATTTACAATCAGTTAAATAAGAAAAATTCAGATTCTGTGAGTTGTTTGACTGGCTGTAATTCAGTAACTGCCCATTATTTAGCTTTGAGGCTATTACAATTTTTGTTCAGCAGGTCATAAGCTACAACATATGAAAAAACCAGCTAATTTAAGCCGAAATCCATTTTACATAAGATTAGTGCGGGGTACTTTTGGATAAGTTCTTCTAAAAATTTTCGCACTATTTAGAATTAGCCTGTATATAATTACAGCTATTTATTTATTTTTATAAGTTTCTATTTTTATCGATTTATTTCTTCTTATTTATATACGTCTTTATAATTAATATTAATACAGTTACTTTTCTTTTTTATCTCGTTTTTTCTTTCTTTTTCGGTTTCTTTTTTTTTGTTAATTTATTTTTTTGTTTTCTTTTTCGCACTCTTCGATATGTAGAGTGTATTCTTTCAGCGGGGCGCGTTTGTCAGTGAGCCTGCAATTTTAGTGAAAAGAACGAATACAGGTAGTCAAGTGTGGTCTATGGAAAAACTAGAAAATAAGCTTGTTGATATGCGAGATATGTACGAGGAACGAAAAGACCCTCACAATTGTCAACGATCACCTGCGATTAAGGTAATTACATGTGTATAAAATGAAAAATAAGTCTTAAAGTCTTTCAAATACGCGATGGTCATTCAATAAGTAAAGAGACAAACGGTTCTTCAAAAGTATTTTTTTCGAGGATGTCATTGTTGAATGAGTGATAGAATTTATGTATGACTAAAATAGTCAAAGCTGTTTTAAGGCTCCTGGCTCCTCGCCGACTATGTTGGAATCGTGACGTCAAAGGCGAGAAAGTACATGCTAAAAATTCTTACGTGCCATTTTTAAATAAAAAGATATTTCAATAAAACAACACTACAAAATTCTTTGGCACACTTGTAAAATTGTCCGAAAACTATCCTTTTCCCTTTATAATCAATTAACAACTGTAAAATGACTGTAATATGAAATTCAAGCTGTCTGGTCTTTGCGCATGCGCAGTCATTCCACATGACAAAGTCCGATATCACACTCATTTTACGGTTGTTTATTAACTGTCAAGGGAAAATCATAGTTTTCGGACAATTTTATAAGTGTGCCAAAGAGATTTATAGTGTTGATTCATCGAAATATCTTTTTATTTAAAAATGGCACGCAAGAATTTTCAGCGTGTATTTTCTCGCCTCTGACGTCACAATCCAACATGGCCGCGGCGAGGATCCAGGAGCCTTAAATTGATAAACGAAGATCCCAACTTATGGTTTTGAAAGTATTCTTATTTAGATATCTTTCAAATTGCAAATGTTTGTCTTTTTACTTATCAAATGACCCTTGTATTTTTGAAACATCTCCCTGAATTTCTCCTCTTTCTTCTTTTTAGGACGAATTGCCAGGAAAAACGCAAGATCCGTTTTACGAATCCCAGGAGAATCACAATCTGATCGGCGTCGCGAATATTTTCTTAGAAGTGCTATTCCACGATGTACGATTAGATTATCACACTCCGATTATTAGTCAGCAAGGAGAGGTCGCTGGTCGACTGCAGGTCGAGATAAGTCGCATATCCGGGCAATTTCCTCAGGATCGGATTTGCGAGGCCGCCTCGGAATCTTCCTCCGCGGACTCGACGTCCTCATCCGAAGCCGAGGATTATTCCGGGGGATCCAGCCACATCACCTGTCGCGTTACGATAAAACAGGCCACCGGTTTACCGCTCTCGTTGAGCCACTTTGTATTTTGTCAATATATGTTTTGGAGTCACCCGGAACCGATAGTGGTACCACCGATGGTAAACGCGGAGCTACCTAACTCGAACTGCATCACCGGACAGAGAGACTCGTTGGCATTTAAGTTTGATCATACTAAGGACTTTACTATACCTATCACGGAGGAGTTTATGGAACATGCCGCAGGTAGAGATTCATCATCAGTTCTTGTGTTTGCGTTGTTATTCTTTCTTGTCTCGCGTTTACGAGAATTTTGCTGTTATTCTTTTAATATAGAGATAGTGACGATTGCTTCAGTTATTATATATCACGCTTGTTTTGCTGTATCATTTGCCTACAGAGGGTGCGTTGAGTATAGAGGTATGGGGCCATCGCAGCGCAGGTTTCTCGCGTAGTAAACCCGGATGGGAAGTGGAACAGCAACAATTGGCGAAAGCCAGATCGCTCGCCGACCGATGGTCAGAATTAACGAGGAAGATCGAATTATGGGTGGAGATACAGGAATTGAACGAGCAGGGAGAATATTCCCCCGTCGAAGTCGCAGTGAAGCAAGATACGTGTACAGGTGATGAAGAAATGTTTACAATTTATATTTATGCTATGTATTACGTGGGAATATCATTCTACTTCCTAAATAGCAAACTGACGTCATTTTGACGTCTAATGGCGGCTAATGACGTCAAAATCGCGTTTACGATGACGTCATTCTACGTCTAAATGACGTACGTTACTTGGGTTATGTACGGTTGAATATTTATTTCTTTTTTTTCTTAGGTGGCATTTATCAACTTCGACAAGGCCAACAACGGCGGTTACAAGTTCGAGTGAAACCGGTACAGAATTCCGGGACCCTGCCAATTATCTGTCAAACGATATTGAATATAGCCGTTGGCAGCGTATCTGTGCGAAACCGATTGCAAATTCCGTTAGACAGTTACCAAGACGAGGATCTGAGTATATTGAGAGAGAAGTGGAGCGACGCTTTAATGAGAAGACGACAGTATCTTGATCAACAGATTCAGAAACTCATCAATAAACAAGGTATGGAAATATTATCCCGATGCAAAATGTATATTGTATCTAAGATTATTTACTTATTCTCTGACACTTACACATTTTTTTCTAGACAAAACGGAACAAGACATGGAGCGAGAACAAAGTCTAGTCGATCAATGGGTTAGTCTTACGGAAGAACGGAATGCCGTTCTGGTTCCTGCGGCTGGCTCAGGTATTCCCGGTGCTCCTGCCGACTGGATTCCTCCTGTAGCGATGGAACCTCATATCCCCGTATTATTCCTCGATCTCAACGGTACTGCAAAAAAAAAAAATTTATACATTAGCACATATTATTTCTTTTGTTTGATTTACTAATAAGTTTGTCTCGAAAATAGCTGATGATCTCTCAACGCATCAATCGGGAGAGGAAGTGTCGGTGACAGGGTTGAACTCGATTCTACCTAAAGAACACGGAAACAAGTTTTATAATTTACCGATTATTCGACATCTAGAGAAAGATGTATGTGCCATCGCCGCTTGGGATTCTAGTATACACGACAACGTGCATCTTAATAGAGTGACCGATGGTACTTATTGACTTTTTGCACATCTTCACTTTAGCGATCAAACTCTAGCAATCTATTTGCAACGATTTTTCGTTTCTTTTTTTCAGTTAACGAAAGGGTATTTTTAATCCTGAAGACTACCGTTCGCTTGTCGCATCCAGCACCGATGGATCTTGTGCTGCGCAAAAGATTAGCTTTAAACATATACAAGAGACAGAGCATCACAGATAGAATTTTCAAGAAAATCGTACGAACCGACTTCTTAACGCAAACCGGCGTCACTTACGAGGTAGTTTCGAACATACCAAAGGCGAGCGAGGAGCTGGAGGATCGTGAAAGCTTGGCGCAAATTGCTGCCAGCGGAGAAGATAATAGTTTATGCGACGGAGAAACTTACATAGGTGAGAGTTATAAAAATTCATACATATATTCCGAGAATAAATCTTAAAGGTTCTAAGGTGTTAATCATTGTCTTTGTTGTTAATTGCACCTCTATAGAGAAATATACTCGCGGTGTCTCAGCCGTCGAAAGTATATTAACGTTGGACCGATTACGACAAAATGTCGCTGTAAAGGAACTGTTACAAGCACAAGGACAACCGCTGATGCGCAAAACTGCAAGTGTTCCAAACTTCTCTCAGGTACTACTATCTCTTCGACATCTTGAATGTACTATAACATTCAAGGGTGTTTTATTTTAATTAATATAGTCGATTATGTGTTTTTTCTTTATCAATTCTTATTATTTTGTGCACATATAAAAATATTGAGGTAAGATTATCGAAAAATAAATATTTTACGAGATATTTATATAGTTTATGTAAAATTAATTCACATTAAGGCTCCTGGGCCTCGACCATGTTGGAATTATGACGTCAGAGGCGAGAAAGCACACGCTGAAAATTCTTGCGTGCCATTTTTAGATAAAAAGATATTTCGATGAAACATCACTTCAGATGACTTTAGCACACTTTTAAAATATTCCGAAAACTATCTTTTTCCTTTTATAATCAATCAATAGTTATAAAATGACTGTGATATGAGGTTTAATCTGTATAGTCTTGTACATGCGCAGTCATTCCGCATGACAAAGTCTGATATCACATTTATTTTACGATTGTTGATTGACTGTCAAGGGAAAAAAATAGTCGGAGTATTTTAAAAGTGTGCTAAAGTCATCTGAAGTTGTATTTCATCAAGATATCTTTTTATCTAAAAATGGCACGCAAAAATTTTTAGCATGTATTTTCTCGCCTCTGACGTCACAGTCTAATATGGCCGCGGCGAGTATCCAGGAGCCTTAAAGAACAAAATATCTCATAAACTATTGGTTTTTTTGGCCATCCTGCTCTCATAACTTTTTATGCCAAATATTGCAAGGAATCGGTTTATAAAAGAATTAGGATGATTCCATTAAAAAAAACTAGGTTGACCTTCAAATAACTCAAAATTATCAACTTTTTTCCCTCGAAATCTTTTTGTATGAAATATTTTCTCGTTACAGTTATAGTTTCAGCAATATTCGATTATATTAGTTAAAATCAAACACTCTGTATACTTTTTCTTGAATTTTAATTTGCTTTTCTTTATATGAATTTTATCGAATTAATTTTATAGCGTTTCTCATAAAATTTTCTGTTCCTTATCGAAACATTAACGTTAATTAATTCCTACTGAAATATTATCTTTTATTTAAGATTCTGCTTTAGTTTGAAACGTTTTAATTCCTTTCTTCTTTTTTTCTTACATGCATTTTCTTTAATGCTCCTTTGATTTAATCCCACATGTGTATCATATTTATTCAATAAAAAAGATTTTCATGGATTTTCCAGATTATGAGATTTGACACGTCGATGGACTCGTTGAATGTTACTCGGTCGGAAAGCGTAACAGATCTTAATACGGAAATAAATGGCCTCCCACATCCACGACGCGCGTCCATAGGGACTCACGTGAGAAATGATGAAAATTTCATATCCGCACCACCAAAGCCATTTGGAATTGGTAAGCATATATTTTTTTATTTATTTAATATTACTGTCGGAATCACATAAACGAATAGAAATAGACACATTCTATGATTTCTTAATTTTGTGTATGCATATCCTCTTTCTATATATATATTATATCTTGAATTATTAGATTTATGCTGTCATTATTAAGTGCAAAGATATCAGAAATATATTTTTTTATAGCTCATATAATATGTTATGCTTGTAACGCAGGATTGTTTATGAAATCATAGAAAGAGAAAGATCATATACATAGATATCGTAATACACAAGTTCCGTTCATCCATGTGTTCATCATTCATATAATCATGCATAATCATTCGTAGTAATCCATTTCATGTTAAGAGATATAGATATAGATGTTTTCAGGGTATCCATAGAACATAAGTACAATATTAAGAAAAATAAATTTTTGTGTAAAAATGCTCTTAATTAAGATAAAGATACTGCTAAATTTAGAGATGGATTACTTCTGACAAAAAAAAATCAATAAGTTTCAACATATAATTTTACTTTAGATCACAAGTATTTATATGCAAACTCATCGTATATTGAATGCAATATTTAGTTCGCTTAAGTCACTATAAAATTTTTTAATTAATGCTTAAATAAATTTATAATAGCATTGTGTCTTTTTTTTATATAGGAACTTTAGTTTTAGATTAAATTTCTATTTATGTTGAAATCACTTTCCATTGCATTGATTTGCTTTTGTGAGATATATTCAATCAAAAATCAATAATTTGTTTCTGAAATGTGGCTTATGCAGTGTTTTCAATATTTCACTTTGGCTATGACGGTTTATATTTTTCCCTACTACTAGTTTCGATCGTCTCAAGCTCCACTCGGGATGTTAATTTTATGATCATAAAAGAGCATTCTACTTTTTTGAAATTCATATCATTCACCATCAGTATTTACTCTTTATATGTGTGTCTGTGACATTTCTATTATATTGGTGGTAGATTGTAAAGGCATAAACTGTATCGATTACTTTATTAAATTTTACGAATAAAAAAATTGTTCTTTTTAACGTAAAATTATTTAAAAAATATGAACAAAAATACAAATATTGTGTAAAGAATTAATGACACACTTTAAAGGGATTACTGCTATATCATCTAATGTAATTGATTAAGCTCATCACTTGACAATATTTGGAATATAACTTATTCAATTTCATTATTAATATAATCACACTACGCTGAAATTTTTTAATTATAATTCTAGCTTTTGTTATATTGTTATGTCATATTGCTATGCTCAACTTGATAATTTATGATTTTAGTGTATTATAGAATACACTATCTATAATATAGTTGTGATACTATATATATAGTACTATATATGTATACTATATATATTATATATACTATATACAGGGTGTAACTAAACAAACGTATACGAAGCACACCATCAGGTGCAGGACAACAAACTAAATCGAAAAGTCCTGAGCCATTTTTTTATCTGAGCTTTATTTTTTACGCTATAAATTGTTAAAGTTTGCCAATCAGCGCGTAGCTACAACGGAAGGCAGCGTAGGCACCGCCTACTGGGTGGGGCGCGCGGGATCGGAGAGTAGCGAGACAAAGTGGGGCGAAGCGAATGTAGCATGTCTCTGCTCTTTTTTGTACGTTTTGCGTAGCTCTTAAAATTTGATTATTCTCGATACTCTCGGCAGTGTGGAATATTTAATTTTTCCATCTCGTTAGCTGTCTCCATATTTGTGTTTAGAAATACTTTTTCTTTGAAGAGAAAGGTCACATGAGTTGTAGTCCGGAGATCGAGCAGGCCACGGACTAGTACTGAATCCTTCCCATCCTTGAGGAAAATTTTTATCGAAGTAATGGCGGATGATACTTTTGAATAAGATTCATTGAAATTAATATTAAAAGTGGTTCCGATAATTGGACTTAAATATTAAATTTATTTTAAGCGCAAAGTATGTTTTTATTTTTAACATATTTAACAAAAAAAAACTTTCTTGATGTATGAAAACATTATAATACATATGTATGTAGTAATAACTACTTTTATTAAGATTTTTAGTCTTGATGTGTGAACATGATATAAAAATTAAGCCCTGAGAGTAGAATACAGTATTGAAACTGAGATAGCGATCTTCACAATTTCGATAGATTCTATTAAACTACGCAATAAAATAATAATTATAAACATTTGTATAATAATAAAATAAAAATAAATAATAATATAAATATAATAATAATAAAATAAGAGTAAAGATATATTATACATATATTAAAAATAAATATTTTTATAATAAAAATAATTCTTACGTGCAGAATGGGCAAGTGCGTCATCGTGCATGAATATCATAGCTCATCTATTTAATGTTACCTCTTCTAAATTATTCTCTGCCGGAACTAACAAATCTGGCAGATCATTTTGTAAGAAATCGAGACTACTTTTGAGAGTTAAAGCGTGATAATATAAAAAGTTCGATCTAGATTTCCTGTCAATAAGTTTATATTAATAGGAAAAATAATTCAATAAGAACAATACTAGTAATAAAAGTAAACAGTAATATAACGATTACACATAAAAATAGTTTCAATTTAATTAATTTAAATTACAATTAAATTTTAATTTTATTTTAGTTTTTCTAGAGAGAAAATGTTTATTGCATTGATTAAATAAAAAAATAATTTACATCGATAGACAGACGAAAGATAATAAAAAAAGTTACATTAGAGAAATGATTAAAAAGAAAACAATAAAAATAGTTTCAATTTAATTAATTTAAATTACAATTAAATTTTAATTTTATTTTAGTTTAAAATACCTACTTACGATTTGATTTCTCGGCAATCCATACCAAATATTTACGGAATTCGATGTTGAAAAGATCTCTCTCGAGTAAGAAATAGATTTCCAAATGGCTGCAGTAATGATAATGATAAGAGAATGTGGATATTAAACATTCCTAAAATGTTTCTTGTAAATGTACATTTATCGACATACAAAATTCGACTTCTATAATTTGGTTTTTACTAGATTTAAATAATATTCAGCGAAAATCACGCGAGGCTGATAATATAGTGGAACTAAATGTTGTACTTTTGTATAATAATACGAATGCTGCTCATTTATTTTAAGCATTCAGTAAACATTCATACTAGTATACGATATGCTAAACAGTACTCTGCGTTGATACCACTGCTT
>NW_028141170.1:11810820-11972282 GCF_030444845.1 Prenolepis imparis
TAGCAGGAAGGAGAGAGACGAAGAGGAGAGGAGAGGAGAGAGGAGAGAGAGAGAGAGAGAGAGAGAGAGAGAGAGAGAGAGAGAGAGAGGAGAGAGAGAGAGAGAGAGAGAGAGAGAGAGAGAGAGAGAGAGAGAGAGAGAGAGAGAGAGAGAGAGAGAGAGAGAGAGAGAGAGAGAGAGAGAGAGAGAGAGAGAGAGAGAGAGAGAGAGAGAGAGAGAGAGAGAGAGAGAGAGAGAGAGAGAGAGAAGAGAGAGAGAGAGGAGAGAGAGAGAGAGAAGAGAGAGAGAGAGAGAGCGAGAGAGAAGAGAGAGCGAGAGAAGGTGCAGCCTGTTCTCCACTTGTAAAATATACCAACAAATCATATCGCAATAATCTTATGTATAATAAAAGCGCATGAGATTATTAAACTAGTCTTATAACGCAACAACGAATAGTTGAAATGTTCAAAAAAAAAGATCAGATTTATATTTTTTCTTTCTTTAATATTTTTGTTATTTATAAAGAATCTTTGCTAGTGCTTTGTTTTGATACGTATGTATCATGTATGTTCATCTTTATGTATTATATGTATGAAAACAAAGCATAAGCGCGAAGGTTCTTATAAACAAAATCTTCTGATCATTTCAATTATTCATTGTTATGCTTTTATAAGTGAACGATCTTTTATAAGTGACCATTTAATAATCCTCATCATGCCCGTTTATTACGCACAAGATTATTACGAAATGATTCGTTTGTATTTTTATAAACGGAGAACAGGCTACACCCTTCCGCAGTGCAATATGCTAATTTATACCCGAATCGACATCATCCAAGTCCAAATGTAATAGCTGGTGCTGTTCGACGACTACAAGAAACTGGCAATGTTTTACCCGAATAATAGAAACGGAGGTCGTCCACGTCAAATACGCAATCTTGTGATGGAAGATGCTGTTATGGCTGTCTTTCGCAATGATCCCACATTAAGTACAAGATCTGTTGCTTGTCAGTTTAATATATCGCATATGAGTGTTTATAGAGTGCTTAAAGAAAATGAGCAGCACCCGTATCACTATACAAAAGTACAACATTTACTTCCACGAGAAGTCCATCGTGTGAATTTTGCTGAATATTATTTAAATCAAATGAATTTGAGACCTAATTACGGAAGTCGGATTTTGTATACTGATGAATGTACATTTATGAGAAACGGGATATCTCAATTTCTTGCGAAATAATCTGCCAGATTTTATTAATTCCGGCAGAGAATAATTCGGAAGATGTAGCATTAACTAGACGAGCTATGATATTCATGCATGATGGCGCACCTGCCCATTCTGCCACGTAAGAAATTTTTACTATAAAAATGTTTATTGCATACAGTTTAGAAGAATCTATCAAAATTAGTTAAGATTGCTATCTCAGATTCAATATTATAGTCTACCCTTAAAGGTTAATTTTTATATCGTGCTTCATCAACACTAAAAATTTTAATAACAGTATTTATTACATACATGTGTATTGTGTATAATTTGTTTTCATAAAGAAAGTTTTATTAAATATGTTAAAAGTAAAAATATACACTTTGCACTTAGAAGTTAGTATTTAAGTCTAATTATCTATTGAATCACTTTTAGTATTAATATCAATGAATCTTATTCAAAGGTATCGTCCGCCGTTATCTTAATGAAAATTTTCCCACAAGGATGGTTTGGAAAAGGTTCAATAACTCCGTGGCCTGCTCGATCTCCAGACTTCAACCCATGTGATTTTTATCTTTGGGGAGCGATTAAAGAAAAAGTGTTTTTAAATAACAACATCGAAACCGCAGACGAAATGGGAGAATTGGTATTCCACACTGTCCAAAGAATTGAACATCATCATATACAAAAAGCTACGCAAGACGTACAAAAAAGAGCAAAAATATGTATCGAAGTGGGAGGAACTCATTTCGAACAATTTCTTTAATTTTAGTTAAATAATTATTTTGTTAACACATAAGAATTATTTTTATTATGAAAATATTTATTTTTATTATAAATTTATTTTTTATTATAAATTTATCTTCTTCTTCACGTGCCATGCCCGTCTATTCCGGACTTAGGCGACTTCTCTTTCATATACATGTGTTGCGCATGTGGATTATACACATTGTATATGGGACCTACAGTTTAAACGCCGGTTCCGAACGGCCATGATCTTTGTTTACCATTTTTAGAGAAGTGTACTAGGCAAGGTATACTCTCGGTGGTTTGCCATTGCCTTCCGAGAGGAGAACGAGCGAATATAATTTTTGGTCTTACTGGGAATCGAACCCAGGACCCTTGGCTCTATAGATCATGCTCGCACTCTATAGACCACGCTCGCCCTCTATAAATTTATATTTATTATAAATTAAATATTTATTTTTAAATCTTTATTTTTATTTTATTATTATATTTATATTATTATTTACTTTTCATTTTATTATTATAAATATGTTTAATTTTATTATAATTTATATTATTATTTATTTTTATTTTATTATTATACAAATGTTTATAATTATTATTTTATTGCGTAGTTTAATAGAATCTATCGAAATTGTGAAGATCGCTATTTCAGTTTCAATACTGTATTTCTACTCTCAGGGCTTAATTTTTATATCATGTTCACACATCAAGACTAAAAATCTTAATAAAAGTAGTCATTACTACATACATATGTATTATAATGTTTTCATACATCAAGAAAGTTTTTTTTTGTTAAATATGTTAAAAATAAAAACATACTTTGCGCTTAAAATAAATTTAATATTTAAGTCCAATTATCGGAACCACTTTTAATATTAATTTTAATGAATCTTATTCAAAAGTATCATCTGCCATTACTTCGATAAAAATTTTCCTCAAGGATGGGAAGGATTCAGTACTAGTCCGTGACCTGCTCGATCTCCGGACTATAACTCATGTGACCTTTCTCTTCAAAGAAAAAGTATTTCTAAACACAAATATGGAGACAGCTAACGAGATGGAAAAATTAAATATTCCACACTGCTGAGAGTATCGAGAATAATCAAATTTTAAGAGCTACGCAAAACGTACAAAAAAGAGCAGAGACATGCTACATTCGCTTCGCCCCACTTTGTCTCGCTACTCTCCGATCCCGCGCTCCCCACCCAGTAGACGGCGCCTACGCTACCTTCCGTTGTAGCCACGCGCTGATTGGCAAACTTTAACAATTTATAGCGTAAAAAATAAAGCTCAGATAAAAAAAATGGCTCAGGACTTTTTGATTTAATTTGTTGTCCTGCACCTGATGTGTGCTTCGTATACGTTTGTTTAGTTACACCCTGTATATATATATATATATTTATATATATATATATATATATATATATATATATATATATATGCACGATGTCCCATTTTAATCGATCACCTCCAAAAACTTCTATTTTTGATTGTACAACAAAATGTTTCAAACAAAAGCTGTTTGATTTGAAGGGGGACAGAAGATGGCGCTACTGATTTTTTTCTGAATGGCGCTTTTCAAGATCATTTGAAGGTCATTTGTTTTCTTAAATGGAACTACCTCAATTTTTTTTATAAATCGATTCCTCGCAATATTCATTATAAAAAATTATAAGAGTAAGATGGCCAAAAAATTAATAATTTACGGGATATTTTACATAGTTGTTTGTAAGAAAAAGTAAGTAATTTGTAACTAGCAGCTATATACATTTTCTTACAAGCAATTTTGTGTTTTCTATACAATTGATTCATTTTATTATTTTATGCATAAAAGTATTGACGTAAAATCGTCGATCAATAAATATTTTATGAAATATTTCATAGTGTATGTAAAATTATGTCAAATATAAAACTTAAGTATAAAATATCTCGGAAACTATTTATTTTTTGATCATCCTACTCTTAAACTTTTTATACAGAATATTGCGAGGAATCAATTTATATTACATAAATATAAATCGATAAAAATATGGTGGTTTCATTTAAGAAAACAAATGACCTTCACAACTGACCTTGAAAAGCTTCCTTCAGAAAAGTCAGTAGCGCTATCTTATTCTGTCTTCCTTCAAATCAAACAGCTTTTATTTGAAACATTTTGTTGTACAATCAAAAATAAAAAAGGTTTTTAGGGTGATCGATTAAAATAGGATACTGTATACTAAAGTACTTGTGGATCCTGGGAGGGGGGGGGGGAGATTTTGAGGTTAACATACCCCTCCTTTCCAAGTTAGAAAAATTAATTATGCTGATTTCATGATTTAACGTCTATTGAAGATGTATGTTTTAAATGAAACGGCTAACAATAAGAACTCAAGGTCAATCGTTTAAATAATGAAAAAAAAATAAAAAAATATTTATATGTAAAAATTATAAAAATATATATATAAATTTTAAAATATATAAAAAATTGTAAAAAAAGTAAAAATATATGAGATCAGAAGTTTTATCGCCGTTGATCCTGGAGTAAAAGTTAAACGTGATGCTAAGAAAAATATTAAACCAAATAATTTTGCCAAAATCTCTCCTATTATTATCGATGTTAGAATCCACTAGTATACTATAGTATAGTTTCTATAGTGATTCAAAACAACCTGATGTCCTTGAAATATGATATTCTTGAGCGAATTCTGAGACTATTTTTCCTTTTACAAAATTTTGTCCGAAGCTTAGTTTTTGTGTTATAATTGAAAATAGTTGGCAAATTACGAGTCCGATACAACGGGCAGACAGGGACGGCGCAACGCGTCACGAGACTAATGCCTTCTTCTTTCCCTAAATAGTCAATATTATTGCACAATATTTGATACTGATCTTTTAAAGTTTATTGAATCATTATTTGCCAGTTATGCAAAACTCACATTTGAATATTTTATTCTCAAGCGTTATGTTATAACCTTCCTAGACAATAAATAATATTGTATAATATTGTACAGAAAAACTTGCAATAATAATTCAATAAACTTCAAATATCAATATCAAATATTGTGCAATAATAGTGATTGACTGGAGGAGGGAGAGAGCATTAGTGTCGTGACGCCGTCCCTGCCTGCCTGTTGTACCGGACTCGTAAAGGCTCATTCAGACAGGACGCGTCAAGCGTCAAGCAGCGAGCAGCAACCAATAAGCGAGGCAATATTTTTTACGCCATTGCTAATATTACCTCGCTTATTGGTTGTTGAATGGTTGCTGCTCGCTGCTTGACGCTTGACGCGTCCTGTCTGAATGAGCCTTAATTCGCTAACTATTTTCAATTTTAACTCAAAAACTAAGCTTCGGACAAAATTATGTAAAAGGTAAAATAGTCTCAGAATTCGCTCAAGAATATCATATTTCAAGGACATCAGGTTGTTCTGAATCACCCTGTATATGTATAATATATATAGTATAGTATATACTATATATGTATATATATGTATATATACTATATTTGTATATATAGTATAGTATATGCTGTATAGCAATTATACTATATTATTCACTATACATACTATATATATTTATAATATACTATAATATAGTCATGACACTATACATAATATTTTATATATGTATAGTAATAATACTATAATTATATAGTAATATACATATATCAAACATACATGTAAATATATACATATAAAATATAATAATTATTATACAGGGTGGGCCATTTTAATCAATCCACGCGAATATCTTTTGAACAATGCATTTTAGAGAAAAATGTTTTATACAAAAGTTTTTTGACTTCAAGGGGGACATAAGATGATGTCATTAGTTTGACCTTGGATAGTCGTTTGAAGGTTACGTGAAGGTTACGTGAAGGTTATATAGTGTTTTGGAAAGCTCTCGAGGTAAGCTACAAGAATATGCAATGAAAAATAGGGAGTTCCATTTAAGAAATTAAAGGTGACCTTCACGTGACAAACGACTATCCAAGGTCAAACCAATGACACTATCTTATATTTTCCTCGAAATCAAAAAACTTTTGTATGAAACATTTTTCTTTAAAATGCATTGTTCAAAAGATATTCGCGTGAATTGATTAAAATGGCCCGCTCTGTATAGTAGTAAGTATTATATGTACTATAATATGTTATGATACTAGTGCTATATAGTAACTTTACTATATGTATAGTAACTTTATATTACTATATATAGTAACGTTATGTACTATAATACAGTACCGCAATAATTTTTAAGAATATTTACTTGATAACAAATATAGATAGTTGAGCTTGGTAAAATTTACTCTCCCAAAATTTGCCTAGTGTTTTAGCAGCTAAGTTAAGCGCGCTCCACCACTTATTACAATAAATAAAACACCAACAAACTTCGATTAATGAATTCTACAAAACAAAATTAATGAATGTTAACTAATTTATAATGTATGCAACTAATCTGTTCCTCTGTTTAACTCTACGTCTACTACTTCTACAACTATTTCGGCCCACGCAAGGCTCCATTCTCAACTCAGGTAAAATGGAGTCTTGATTTGATATTTAATTGATTGCCATTTATTGGCAATGACAATTAGTACATATGTCTCGTGAGTGGTTGAGTCTGTCTGTCTTATTTTTATTTTAAAGTTCGCCTTTATAGTAATATATATATCAGAGACATTATATTTGTAATATAGTAATGTTCAGAATAAGAATGCGTTTTTTGATGACGTTGAGTATATATATGTTTCCGTAAGTGTCATTTGTTCGATTGTTTAGTTGATTCAAGAAGAGTTAGCGTTTAACCGAGGAAATTGCCTTGACGTTTTTTTGTTTTAATTAAATGCAATTTTATTGCGTCGGCATTATGTTTCAGCCCTCTCCCTTCCCTGCTTAGTTTGCATGCGAATGGCATTTCTTGTGTATAGTCCAGCATATCAACAAGTTTGTTCATTGAATCGTTTTGCTTTTCTTACATTTTATATGGTTGATTGAATTATTATTGATACACTTTTATAGGCTATTGTTCATTTTGTTTGTTAAAATGTAAAATAATATTAGCAAGCAAGCTTTATATATATATTATGTGTGTGTTCGCGCGCGTGTGTGTGTATACATATATATATGTATATATGCACATATATTGCACCGTTTGTGATCAAAAGTCATCACATAGAAATCATTTTCATATTTCCATATATCTATTATCATAATTTGCAATTCGATATGATTCTTGAAAACCCTTTGGCCCGTATTATGAGCTCGCACATCTATCTCTAAATGTACCTCTAAAGTTAGAGGCGCCTTTAAAGTTAGAGGCGCCTTTAAAGTTAGAAGCGCAGATAAATTGTACATCTAAAATCAATCATTTATTTATCGCACATTTAGAGCTTACATCTATCTCTTAGATGTGTCTCTAAAGTTAGAGACGCAGATAAACTGACTTTAGTCATACATTCATCTGCGTCTCTCACTTTAGAGGCACGCATCTATCTCTTAGATGTGCCTCTAAAGTTAGAGGCGCAAATAAATGTACCCAAGGGCACATTTATCGAGAGTAGCACAAATGTGCTATAAATGTGGTACAAAATAGGTTTTTTAGGCGATTTCCTCTAGATGCGCCGCTAAATGTGCGCTCATAATATCGCCACATTTATCGTGACACGTTTAGAGACACATCTAGAGATAGATGTGCGCTCATAATATCGCCACATTTATCGTGGTACATTTAAAGGTACATCTAGAGATAGATGTGAGCTCATAATATGGGCCTCTCTAACTTTAGAGACACCTCTAGCTTTAGAGGTACATCTAGAGATAAATGTGAGCTCATAATACGGGCCTTTGCCTTTTATAAACATTTTGATGAATTAAGATGATTTCTATAATGATAATTTCCCTGATAATTTGTTAAATGTACAGTTGTAAAATTTAGTTGCATTTAACAAATTAACTTATTATATATAAAACGTTCAATATCAACGCGATTGAAATGTTGCATTAGATATGTGAAAAAAACTGCAATGTCTCAATCTTTATCTCATATAGTATAAAATATATACAAACTTGTGAATGTGCTGTTGTGAGCAATAAATACTCTAGACAAGAAAAAAAGTTTATTGTAATATATATTATACGTAAATAAATATTTTCTATAATTGATATATACATATTAGAAATGAGGATTATTCTGTGTCTAAACGCAAAATGATATCATATATCTGCATTCTATCTTTACAGTGTAATTAATATACAAGGTGTTTTATTTTAATCGATCACCCTCAAAAACTTCTATTTTTGATTGTAGAAGAAAATGTTTCAAATAAAAGTTGTTTGATTTAAACGGGGACAGAATGGCGCTACTGATTTTTTTTCTAAAGGACACTTTTTAAGGTTATTTGAAGATTATTTATGTTTTTTTAAATGAAACCATATTTTTGTAAAATAAATCAATTTCTCACAATATTCACTACAAAAAGTTATAAGGATAAGATGACCAAAAAGGTAAATAGTTAAACTAAAGTATAAAATATCGTAAACTATTCACTTTTTGGCTATCTTACCCTTATAATTTTTTATGCTCAAAATTACGATGAATGGACTTATTGGAATGTGATGGTTTTAAAAAAAAACAAATGACCTTCAAATAATCTTGAAAAGCGCCATTTAGCAAAAAAATCGCCATCTTCTGTCCTCTTTTAAATTAAACAACCTTTATTTGAAACATTTTGTTGTACAATCAAAATTAAAAAGTTTTTGGGGATAATCGATTAAAATGGGACATCCTGTATTGTTTTTATTTTTATATTTTTATATTTTATTTTAATATGATAATGAAAACAAAAAGATCGAACGGAATAAAGAGACGAAATAAATCTCTTATATGTAAGCAAGAAATGGAGATCGGAAATCTGTAAAAATTATTTTCATTATTTTCGAAATATTATAGTAACATGACAAATATCTCCCTCTTGTCTGCCTTATAAAAAGAGATTCAGTTTAAAGTCAGGAATATATTTTTATAAATTTGAAATTAACTGCATATAGTTAAAAATAAATGGAAAAGCTGAAAGATTAAACCTTAGTTATGCATGGTATCACAATTCAAATATAGTGCAGCATGTTTGTGTTAAATCATATAGTTTGTTTATATATATACAGGGTGGGCCATTTTAATCAATCCACGCGAATATCTTTTGAACAATGCATTGTAGAGAAAAATTTTTCATACTCAAGCTTTTGACTTCGAGGGGGACATAAGATGGTGTCATTGGTTTGACCTTGGATAGTCGTTTGAAGGTCACATGAAAGTCATCTTCAATTTTTTAAATGGAACTTCCTATTTTTCATTGCATGTTCTTGTAGTTTACCTCGAGAGCTCCCCAAAACACTATAATTGAGTTCTTTTCGATTAAGTACTTTCCGAGATATGAGACTTGAAGTTTCTCAGATAACCACAGTAATTATTGTGATATCATATTGACGTAAAAATGATGTATTTTGACGTTAAATTACGTAATTTTGACGTCAAAACGATATCATAATAATTACTGTGGCTATCTGGGTTACAATATTTTGACATAAAATATAAAATATCTTGTGAAACATTCAGTTTTCGGTAATCTTACTGTAATACTTTTATGCACAGAATAATAAGACTAATCAATTGATGTAAAGAAAACACATAGTTGTTTTTAAAAAAAGTATACATGTTTTAAAAAAAAAGTATGCAATTTGCAACATATTTTTTTTAAAGCAACTATGTGTTTTCTTTACACCAATTGATTGGTTTTATTATTCTGTGCATAAAGTATTACAGTAAGATTACCGAAAAGTGAATGTTTTACAAGATATTTTATATTTTATGTCAAAATACTGTAAACTTCAAGTTTCATAACTCGGAAAGTACTTAATAAAAAATAACTCAATTATAGTGTTTTGGAAAGCTCTCGAGGTAAACTACAAGAATCTTTAAACGACTATCCAAGGTCAAACCAATGACACCATCTTATGTCCTCCTTGAAGTAAAAAAACTTTTGTATGAAACATTTTTCTCTAAAATACATTGTTCAAAAGATATTCGCGTGGATTGATTAAAATGGCCCACTTTGTATATACATATACAAGGTTATCAGACCACCCGTCCACCCGTTTTATTTTGGAAACGGCTGAAAATTATGAAAAACGACGAAATACATGTTTGATTATTTCGAGAGACTAATCTTTTAAGGGGGTTTCAATGGTTGTCCCCCCAAGAGAGTGCCCCAGGGAAATCCCAACTCAAAAATTTTAAATGGAACCACCCATATTGTAGTATATCGTTTAAAAGGGCATAAAAAAAGAAATTTTTTGGCGCAAACCGGAGGTTGATACGTTGACCCGTTCAGAAGTTATTTAGAATCAAAGTTCGAAAAAAGCCAATTTCAAAAAATCATAACTACCATTTGGAAAATGCTAAAAAAAACTTTTGAGGTGTGAAAGTGTTCATCTTTTTAAGTTCTTTCCATAAAAATTTAGATTTGACCTTGATGTTATTTTCAGTTCAAAAAAGAAATTCAAGCAACTTATTAAATTCACGTCTTGCTTGAAATTCTTTCTCAAATTGAAAAAAAAACTTCAAGATCAAATCTGATTTTTTTATGGAAAGAACTTAAAAAGACAAACACTTTTACACCTCAAACGTTTTTTTTAGAATTTTTCAAATGGTAGTAATAATTTTTTGAAATTGGCCTTTGTTAAACTTTGATCCTAAATAACTTCTGAACAGGTCAACGTATCAACCTCTGGTTTGCGCCAAAAATTTTCTTTATTTATGCCCTTTCAAACGATATACTACAATTTGGGTGATTCCATTTAAAATTTTTGAGTTGGGGTCCCCCTGGGGTACCTTCTTAGGGGAATAACTATCGAAACCCCCTTAAAAGAGTAGTCCCTCGAAATAATCAAACACGTATTTCGCGATATTTTATAATTTTGAGCCATTTCCAAATTAAAAGGGGTGGACGGGTGGTCTGATACACCCTGTATATATATAATTAGTTTATACATAATGTAAAGTAGTATATGAAAATACATAATAAAATTCTAAATAAGATAATTGTTACAGTAACGATAAAAAAAAGTACATCATTATCTTCGACTTTAAACTAATCATCTCTGAAAATTTGATCTTAAATTTATTATGCACGTCATCGAATTATGTATGTCTGTATGTATGTAAAATGTTATATATATATATATATGTATATTTATTTATATATATGTATATTTATTTATCATTCACCTACCTATCATGAAAGTAGCGTATGTACATACATGTAGACATATTGCGAACACGTGCATCTTGAATTTGCAAATGCAATGGCGAGTTGTTAAAATTGTTATTGAAATAGAATATCACAATGTAAAAAAAAGAAATAAAAAATGAAATGGGTATGAGAAATACTGCGTCATAAAAATTGATGTTTATTAAATTAATAGGACTGCGATGTGAGTATCTAATTATATTTCCTGGAACTTCCGTTAATTAGATAATGTACTATTATATCTGTCTACTTGGTTCACTATCCAATGTCTTGCAGGCATGATTTGTGATATATATATATATATATATATATATATATATATATATATATATGTATATATATGTATATATATACACTACCGTCAGAAAGTTTAAGACCAAAAAAATTTGTAAATTTAATTTATTATTTCTTCCCAAAAAATAATACAAGCTATTTTTACTTTTATGGTGTTATAACATGATCTTCTAGCTATTAATAAAAAAAAGAAACAATCAGCGGAATGTCATATTTTAATGTGTAAAAATAAATTATTCTCGCGAGGATCTTTATTTATCCATTACTTTGGTCTTAAACTTTCTCTGACGGTAGTGTATATAAGTTTGTAAAAATGTCTATAAAAAGTAATCATGTAAAAGTTTACGAAGCTCGCCGCATTATGAATAAAAGAGGAACGTAATATTATATAAATCGAGGAGGAAAGGAAAAATGAGGATAATCAGTAATATCTGTCTCCTTTCAGCGAGACCAACTTTCCTGAATCTGAACCTGAATCTCAACTCATTGACACGTCTTCAACAGTCTACCTCTGCCAAGTGTAGGTGACACTCGTTGTCGATCATCCTTTCAAGCTCCATGTCTTCACAACTGATACTCCCAAACATGTTCTATCGAGAAAGTTAAATTAAAATAATATCTACATTCTCTCAAAAGAAATTATTCTAGCATAAAAGCGATAGAAGTTTGAAAGGATGAACTCGGTCATTTTTAGTGTAGTCGGTATTTATAGTGTAGTCGATTTTCTGAGTTTAATCATTAGATATTAGTATAATACATTAAAGAGAGTTATGATTGGATTTTTTGTTTATTTTAGGTGTTTTATTTTTTAGATGGTTTGTGTGAAGTCACCGTTAAATCCTCATTTACTACTGCACTAAAGTGTGGTATTATATTTCGAACATTTATTGTTTTACAGAATGACCTTTTGTGATTTTATTTCTTTATTTCAGATTACATATTCTACGTTTTTTCTTTCTTTTTTTAAATTGCTTGATATAAATTATACCAAACAAGATAAGACTAATAATTCGCAAAACTTGAAAAAGTATATATCCAGGTGATATGTATAAATAAATTATTAATGTCAGAGAACATAATAAGTAAGCGTAGAACATGTAAGATATTTTTCTGTTATATTTTGAAAGTGCATGGATGATTTTTTATGTTTATATATGTATATGTATATCAGAACCGACCTGGCACCTTTTTTAAATTAATATAACGTTTTTTTCGTAATTCATAAACCCATCAGTATCCGTTAATATTTGTTAAAATAAAAATACAACATATGCGTATGTATTGTAAATATGAAATTAATTATTTTATAGAAATAATATAATTAAGGTAAAAAAAGTTACTATGTATACAAAATATACATACAATGGCCAGATCGGCCCTGATGTTTAGCGCAGTACATGCTTGTGCTAAGAAAGAATACATACATATATATATTTTTCTTATCGTCAATCACGTGTTATCGATTTTAATTGTGTTGTTTATAGCATCTCCAAATATAGTCAGTAGCAAACTGGGTCTCCGTATGACCACATTGCATGAGGAAACGTCAAATGTTGGAAACCAGGCATTCACTCCTATCAATGACGATGACGAGGAGAAAAGCGACGCCGATTACTCCGAATATGAGGCATATCAGGTAACGTATAGTAACAGCGAGCTGTGCGCTAATAGTATGTACTTATATACATGTGATACTCTCTTATATGTATTATATAATATATAGTATATGGCACTTTTATATGAGTATATAAGTATCATATATACTATATAATGTATTATATAATACATATAATATATAGTATACTAGATATAGTATACTATAGTATACTATATAATATAGTATATACAGGGTGTCTCATTTTAAAGGATCCACTCAAATATCTCAGAAACACTGCATTAAATCGAAAAATGTTTCAAACAAAAGTTGTATGGCTTCAAGGGGGACATAAGATAATGGTAAAGATTTGACCTTGGATAGTCGTTTGAAAGTCACGTGAAAGTCACCTTCAATTTCTTAAATGGAACCTCCTATTTTTCATTGCATATTCTTATAGCTTACCTCGAGAGCTTTCCAAAACCCTATATAAAATGTTCTTCCGTTAAGTATTTTTTGAGTTATGAGGCTTAAAAAATAGAGTATTTTGACATAAAATACAAAATATCTTATAAATTATTCAGTTTTCTATAATCTTACCTTAATAGTTTTATACATAGAAAATCGAGATCAATCAATTGGTGTAAAGAAAACGCATAATTAAAAAAAAATGTTGCAAATTAGATATTTTTTCTTAAAAACAACTATGTGTTTTCTTTACACCAATCAGTTCCTTTCATTATTTTGTGCATAAAAGTATTAAGGTAAGATTACCGAAAACTATAGTATACATATATAGTGCTTATATAGTATTTAAGTACTATATATTATTATATATTATAGTATACATATAAGTACTTATATATTATATAGTTTACTTATTAACCGTTGATACATCAGCAGATTATCAGCTATTTTGCGATTAATGTATGTAATGCTATCGAAACGAAATTGTATAATTGCGCTCAGGCTCCACCAAAACCGACAAAGCCGTTAACTTCTTCACGCACACTGGATTCTCTGGTCGAGCTACAATCGACCAAGATCAACACGCCAAGTATGAGTAGTAGCGGTTATGGTTCTCAGGCTGTCTCCACGACAAACCTAACGTCAGAAGACTCCATTTCCATCAAATCCATCAGCGTGGACGAGACTCCGGATCTCGAGTATCGTAATCCTGTTGATAGCAAGAAACCCGAAAAAATGGATAGTTCCCTCGTTGAAGAAACGCCCGAGGAATATCTAGGCGAGATAAACTCCGTGTTGGATAACTTTGATATCTCGCAGAGCTCTCGCACAGAAGGTCAGTTGTTTATTTCAGATATCCAAATTGTTTTCTATATATTGTAAATACACTAACGTTTCTATCTTATAGAACATACTAGAAAAGATCTGGAAGAGACAGGAACGTATGTGGATACTGACATCGATAGTCCAGTTTCTTCTACAAAGAGCGAAAGTGAAACCAATAGCAATGTGATTCGCATCAAGACTCGAAAGAAAAGTACACACGATCAGATTTTCGATGATGATAGGAGGAAAAGCACGATGGAAATCAGCCAAACATTTAATTCGGGAGATGATAGTCCCACGGAGGGGACCTCGGTCGTACATACCAAACTGCCACCCGGCAAGGTGAGTATTTTATGGTTTTCAACTACGATAAAAGGTAACCTTAAGAAAAAAATTAAAAGAATTTAAAATTTTGAAGAAGCTATATGAAGTGACTCTCCACTCTAGCAGTGAAGTTAAAAAGCTAAGTAGCGTTCCAATTAGAAGTCGACACTGTGTAACAATGTGTTACATGTATGATTATATTTCGTTGCTAGAAAACACCCTGTATCTTATATTATACGATATTAATAACCTTAAGAAAGAAAGAAAGAGTGATTAACTGGCATATCTCTCAATTTGCAAATTCTTAATAGAAGTCTAAATAGCTACTTAGAAAGGGTTTTAATAATTCTCTTAATTTTATCTAGGTCGTGCGAAGAAAAAAGACTTCTAGCGGTACAGGAAGGCCTACAAGTTCACAGCATAGAGCTTCGTTTCCTATGGTCCGTCCACAACTTTCCGAGAGTAAGGCTGCAGCACGTTTGGAACAAACACTACAACCTAATATGCCATATGAAAACGGCGACAATAGTTCTTCAGAGAGAATCGATGGTACTATTAATTCAAACAATTTATTTTCGACATTTTAATTTGTAAATTGTGCACCATTACGCGTGGGTTTCTTCTTATAGTCTTTTTGAAAGGATTTTATATATTTAAAAAGATTTTTTTTACAGCAGATGATGTCAGCGACAAAAGTTCGGCTTTCGGTTCAAGACACGATTTAACTCGAATGGAACCTCTTTTACCAGATTGGGTCGTTGTTGGTGAATCAGTTTTAGTTCGCCCATACAGTTATTCTGGAGTCATAGCATATGTTGGCTCTACAGAGTTTGCATCTGGAACTTGGATAGGAGTTGAGCTTGATGCTCCAACCGGTGCGAATACGAAATACTATTTTCTTACGGTAACTTTATTAACTATATGTATAGATCGTAATAAACTATGTTTCCTATAATGTTCTAGGCAAGAATGATGGTGCTGTTAATGGTCATAAATATTTTACCTGTAGACCAAAATGCGGTATATTCGTTAAAGTGGATAAGCTAATTCAAGATAGACGGGGACGAGCGCTTAGAAGCTATAGCAAACAAGAATCTGCACCAGCACCATCCTCGTTAATGCGTAGAAGTGTTAGCAAGGGTAAGGTTTAGCTTTGATTATATTATTGCATTAGTATGTTACTGTTAAAATGATATTAGTAAATATGCATATTAGGGTAATCACTTTGACCTTGACATGTTGTCGTATAAAATCTCTTGGACATTACTTAGGATTATAACCTTAACAAAGTCATAACCTTGATTGTTTCTTGTTAATAGGAGAAGGCTTACATTCCTTGCACCGAAGTCGCAGCCGAGGTGAAGGCCTCTCTACAGCAGGTACACTACGTCCTTTTTCACGCGGCAAGTAAACGAATCGTACATAGCTTCAACATTACTTCGTGTTGGTAAAAAAAAGCCACTACATAAGTATCCTAATTGCTGCATGCCTATGATATGTGTAGCAGCAATGTTTCAGTCCTTTAGACATATATTTAGGGGGCAGCTCTATTAATTATATTCTCAAAGTAATACTTGAAAATATTAGATTAATGTGTTATATGATCATCGCACACACACATGCGAAACGTGTGGGTCATTTTTTTCGACTCGGAATTCATGCTGCGTGAATAATATGTATCTATCTACTTTCGAAGATAGTGGGCTTAATTGATACATAATTGTCGCAATGTATCAAAAGTCAGCGAAAACGATTTTAATTGATTTGACGAGCATTCCACGAGCATTTTTTAATCACGATTAAAAAAGGGTTTGTTTTGGAGGAAGGATAAGCATAATTGTGTGCGATTTAATTGTACATTTTAAAGGAATCAAAAGTCAACGCGACGTCTCTTTTCTTTTACTCACTCATATGTCAATCTGAGATATGTGATACGACTACAATTTCATGTACATATTCCATGTAACAGTACATACTTTGCATTTATGAAATCGGTCCGTGTTGACGTAATGAATACAATGATAATGATAAAACCGATTGAAATAAATATTGGCTTTTTCACGTCATGTCATTGGATTATATACACTTTCCGAAATTACCATACGGTAATTTATACGCTACTGGAAAAGTGCCCAATGAAAGAGGATAAAAATGTCAAAAGACACTTTACATATATATTTTACCGCGTTGTGTAGATTATTTAAAGATTTTATATGTATACAATTGTTTCATATATATTGTATTTTTTTAGCGCGATTATATATGTATGTTAAGTTCCTTTTTATTGTAACATATATCTCTTTTTCTCTCATTATTACCCCTTACACATGAATACGACACACCTTAATTTATATATATTCTAAATGCATAATTGCATTTTTGGAAATTGCAAACTGATCCTTAGATGCTGTAATGTTAATCGATTTAAGAGACAAGTTGCAAATGTCCAAAGATACAACGTCCAAGTTGTCAACGTCGAGTCGCAATATTAGGTTTAGGTAGTAGAAAAGAAAAAACTATGTATATAAATGAGCTTGCTTTTATTGTATTAATTAGCATAGCTGTATATTCATTATTGAATTAACGTTATCGTCACTTTGTCTATGGACACGGTAGCATAAACATTGGCAAATAATCTACACTACTATATATTTCATATTCCTCTTTAACAATAACTCTATCGAATAACAATTATTTCCATTTTGAGAATTAAACTTGGCTTTATTTCAAAAAGCTCTACTATACATAATCACGACTCAAAAATCGACGAAAACCAAGAACCTTTCGATTTCCCTCTTAATTAGATTATGTCGTAAAAAAAGGAATACGAGGAAAAGGATAAAAAAATAAGCAATTAACGACTAAGATTACTCAGTAACGTTTCCAAATTGTGAAAAAAACAAAACAACCCCTCTGTCCAATTAGAACAATACTTATGATATCAATAATGAAAATATACATATATTACTGTATGTAATATTTATTGAATATAATAATAATCGCCACGCGCACGGCGCAACGTTTCCCTATCGTGATAGAGACGATTATCCCGTTTTTGTATAAATGATAATTATCTCCACGAGAAGGAAACCTTGTAACCTCGCAAGGCATCTGTCCATTTTTTGGTAATCGATATTGTTGAGGAAGAAAACGCAAATTATAAGACTCCACGTGTCAGAATGATGCTAATGCTTGCCCAGCATGCATATAATAATTAATAAATTATTTTTTAAATTATTTTTTTATTATTCCCTCTACACACGTTTTCAATTTTTGTATTATTACATTGAAATCGACATTTACATTTGCTTTGGACGCACTGGAACTCGTATATCACTTGCAAAAAATAATTTGTTTCTTCTCTACTTGAAGGATAGCGCGACGTAATTCAAAATCTTTAAGGCTTCTGGTTTCTCGCCGCGGCCATGTTAGATTGTGACGTCAGAAGCGAGAAAGCACACGTTGAAAATTCTTAGATGCCATTTTTAAATGAAAAGATATTTCGATAAAACACTACTTCAGATGGATTTAGCGCACTTTTAAAATACCTCGAAAATTATTCTTTTCCCTTGACAATCAATCAACAATCGTAAAATGATCGTGATATCAGACTTTGTCATGCGGAATGACTGCGCATGTGCAAAGACTAGACGGACTGGGCGTCATATTACAGTCATTTTACAGCTGTTGATTGATTATAAAGGGAAAAGGATATTAGTTTTCGGGGTTTTTTAAGAATGTGCTAAAGCCATCTGAAGTGCTGTTTCATCGAAATATCTTTTTATTTTGAAATTATAAGAACTTTTAGCGTGTGTTTTCTCGCCTCTGACATCTCAATTCCAACATAGTCGGTGAGAATCCAGGAGCCTTAATGAAGTCATGTACGATTTTCATTGTGTATGTTACATATAAGAATTATTGTTAAATTATGTTTTACAAATCCTTTACAAGCACCCGACAAAAGTAGTATTGTTTTGTCTCACAACACATACATACATACGTACGTACATACATACATACATACATACTTACACACACACACACACACACACACACACACACACACACACACACACACACACACACACACACACATACATATCCAAAAAAAGAAGACAAAAATACGAAAAAATATATAAATTAAAAATTAAATAAAAGATTTTTTTTAGCCTTATAAGGGGTTAACGTGATATGATTATTATGTTATCAGGAAAATATAATGTAAAATAAAAAGCTGCAGTGGAGCATCTAGCATTGACAGAGCTTATACAGCCTATTCCATCCCGCAATAAGACAATGTCCATTTTTACCGTTATAATTGTCTAAAAAAAAAAAAAAATTGTTTACGCTATACTTGTACCCTAAATATGAATTTTAGAATATAATATTTTCGACCAATCGCGCGATTTTATCTCTGGAAGACTTCCGAGTTTGACATTATATTGCTGCTAAATGACACGCGTTCACGGTCCAAGTTCCAAAGAATCGCACAGGAGGGTCCATAATGATCAAAATCGAATCTCCTAACTATGGCTGTGAAAAAACTAACCGATGTTTGATTGTTTACGTTTTTTATCCTCATGCTAAAAAAAATCACATGAGCCGAATTATACGCGCTCTTATATTTTCGTGATTCTCTTCTCTTTAAAGTAATACACGAAATACCAAAACGTCTTTCGAACGCAGCTGCTGATTAATTGTCAACAATTGTAAATTGTTCGCGATCGACGCGATCACCAAACCGCGCCTCTGATGAAGGTTTCAGCTTAAGCAATTAATTTTTCCTCGTGATTTTCTAAAAGAGCAAAAAATTATATAAAAGCAAGCATTATGCACATCGGACAAATTTAAGGATCATAAGTCGATAAGACGATAGCGAGAACGCGACTTTGTTTTTATAATATATCTATGTATAGGTATATGATCATAATCATTGATTATACCTATGTTTTGTATATTTTTTATGATTGATTTTTAGTATATAAATTTTATCATAATATATACAAGGTGTTTCCTAAGTACAAAAAATTTAAGGGGATATTCCTTGGTTTATTTTAGGAAGATAAAGTTCTATAAACATAATGCTTAATTGCTTCGTTTTTTAAATATAGGGTGTCAAAGTTGTAAAAAAATATAAAAAATCTGAGGATAGAAGGTTGACTAGACACCGAACTTTTTAAATCGTCGGAATACCAAACAGAATAAAGCAGGTAGCTTATTGATACACACGATATTTATAGTTTTTAATTTCAATTTTTTACCTTAACTTGAAAGCGGTTCATCGTTTAAAAAAAAACACATAAGAGATAATTTTAGTAGAGTTTTAGTTCGAGATTTAAAAAAAATTATTAAATTTGGAAAAAAACAGTGTGATGTACTATTTTCTCATTAAAAAAAACTTAATATGATTATTTATACGGCCTTTGTGGATTTAAAAATGTTTCATCGATATTGGAAAATGGTTCTTAATACACATGTATGTATATCAAATTTGAATAAAATATTTTTTTTGTAATATTTTTCAGATTTTCAAAATTTTCATATTTTTTTGACAACTTTGACATCATGTAGTATAAATATATAAATATATATATATATATATCGGGTGTTAAAAAAGTGGCGGATACGCTGTATAGGGGTGAATTCCTGAGGTTATTTGGAGACGATTTTTCCTCAGTGAAAATGTCGAGGCACCAATAATTTTCGAGTTATAAGTAATTGAAAATAAAGGGCTTTTCGTAAACTAAGTATTGTGGAATTAAAATATTAACAAAACTACATTCTTCATTTTTGCAAGCTCCCAATTTTTGCCATCATATATCTTGGTAACTAAGCCTTAAATTAAAATTCTATTAAATTAAAGTCGACTTGAAATTAATTGAAGAATGTAGTTTTGTTAATATTTTAATTCCACAATACTTAGTTTACGAAAAGCCCTTTAGTTTCAATTACTTATAACTCGAAAATTATTGGTGCCTCGACATTTTCACTGAGGAAAAATCGTCTCCAAATAACCTCAGGAATTCACCCCTATACAGCGTATCCGCCACTTTTTTAACACCCTGTATATATATATATATAGTATTTTATATAATTTATATAGTATTATATATATATATATAGTATATACATATAACAAATATATATACATATAATATTACATGTAATAATATGTATAGTGCTACATACTACTATACATAACTATAATTACTACTATACTACTACATACAATATGATATAGTACTATATGTACTAATATAGTACTATATATAGTACTATATATAGTACTATATATATGTATAGTATTATATAATAAATATTATATATAGTAGTATAGTGTAATAGTAATTATAGTAGTAGTATATATAAAACTATATTATACATATATACTATATACATATATTATATACAATACTATATATATCATATACTATATATATTATATAATATATATATGTATGTATATAGTATTATATAATACTATATAATATTATACATTGTAGTGTATAGTACTATATATATTACTACTATACAAGTAACTATAATTACTACTATATATAATATACATAATTCAAGCAAGACATGAATTTAACAAGTTGCTTGGATTTCTTTTTCGAATTGAAAAAACCTCAAAGTCAAATCTGAATTTTTTATGGAAAGGATTTAAAAAGATGAACACTTTCACACCTCGAACGTTTTTTCAGGATTTTTTAAATGGTAGTAACAATTTTTTGAAATTTTCGAACCTGACCCTAAATATCCTTAACGTATCAATATCCGGTTTGCATAAAAAAATATTTTTTATATATCCTTTTAAACGATATATTACAATATGGATAGTTCCGTTTAAAATATTTCAGTTGGAGTCCCCCTGGGACACTCTCTTGGGGGAATAACTCCCGCAACCCCCTTCAAAGAGTAGCCCCCCAAAATGATCAAACGCATATTTCGTGGTTTTTCATAATTTTGAGCCATCCCAAATATAGGGGGTGAGGACAGACTTGTGGACATCCTATATAATATTATATATAGTATAAATATATATTATAAATTGTATAAAAATTTTTTCTTAAAATATATTTTCTTCTAATAATGTTAAATAAATGTAACTAATTTTATGTTTTATATTATTTACATATATACGCGTGTAAATGTGTACTATATTTTATATTTCGTCACAAGAGATTACAATGTTATCTTTATCTTTAATGATTCACACTTCTCGTAGCGTCTTATCGACCGCGTTTGTCAAGTGGCTGCGCTTAAATATATTGTCAATTAAGTGAATAAGTGCAAGAATACATAATCTTGAATTCGGAACTCTTCTATAAACCCGTTTTCTCACAATGAGACTGTCCGGACGCGATCATATAATTGTAAAATCTACACACATGTATATGTACAACATAAGTCTCGAGATTGGTGTTATATTTTAATGTAATGTATAAGAAAAAATAGAAAAAAAGAGAAGAGAAGCATGCATATACATATATACATATATATGTATATGTATATATAACGGGAAAATAACAAAAAGAATATGTGTAGGAAAGAGACGAAATACTTTATTCGTTATGTTTATCGATTATTATGGTAACATAAGAAAAATTAGCAAAGTGTGTGTATTTGCTTCATATATCTTTTTTTCTCGTTTATTCTAATCACATTAAATGGATTTCTAAAGGCGACACTCTAATACATATATATGTTAGATCCACGACTCGCGCACGACTTTTCAACTTCGTGAAATTAAATACACAATTGTCACACACAAATCGTGATATCAAAAATACGGCTATCTCTTTCATCTCGTTGAGAAAAGTAAAAATTTATTTGCTAGAGATGTTTGTGCCGAATTTGTTTGGTCCACACTATCTATCACGTATGTATCTTGTACCCTCTATGCATGAAATCATACATGTGCACATATCTTGCTTTTCAAAATATCTTTCGAAGATTTTTCATACGTTAAAAAGAAAAGAATCAAATTAAAGCACTTATGGAATATGTAGTTCTATTGTATTTAGCCATAGAGGGTTTACGTTTTGACTCGTTAACACATTTGGATCCTAATATTAAAAAAAAACAATTTGTTAATTTGACACACACACATACACATATATAATATAAATCGTAAATGAAATGTCAATCTTGTGCAGTATCGCGTGGATCAAATGGATGCCCAGCGTAAACTCGAAAAAATCTCCGAATCGACCGAATCTTTCTGCCTACTTTACCAAATATTACGCATATAATGACAAAGAAATGGTAACGTAAATATTTCAAAGTGTGTAATAAATATAGTTTCAGTCGATCGGCGATTTTTGTGCTAATAAGTAGAGCCTCTTCTGCCGGAAATAATGAACGATAACAGTTGATAATTATAGGTAATAAGGATTTCGGAAAATTCTCTTTGTAGATCGATAGAATGCTGTGTATCGTCTGGTTGTAGATAACCGGTAATAGGAAAGCATATTTTTGCATTGTGCGATTAAAAACGAAGACAAAAAAAAGATATTTAGCCGGTATTCGTATTCAGCGATTATATACACATTTGGATGGAGTGTTATATAAAACTCCAAACTCTATACAAAAACAACTTGTAGGATATTGACTGTCAATGTCGTAATAATGTGATTCATATAACATCCAAATTTAAAATGCTCATCGATATATTGCTTATTATTTACTTCTTCTCTTACAGGCTCCTGTAGTTTCCGCTCCCTCCACTTCTCTCTTTCTGGATAAATTATTATTTTATTTATAACTTATTATTTTGACTAACTTTTAATCATTTGGTAGATAATGGTGTGTTAAGCAATTTATGTTGCAAATATTATTTACAAATTAGAATAGATTTAGAAAATTTTAGCTTGGAAAAAAAAATTATTGTATAATTCGAAAAATTATACCAATTATCTATCTTACCTAATAATAATTAATTAATAATTAATTATCGAATTTTGAAGATATTTACGATGTAATGTAAAAGATAATTTTCTTGAGATTACAATCGTAAGTAACTGCAAAAATCAACTTCTATACATACATCATAAATAGCGCATCAATTAATTATAATAATTTTATGACGCCATATAACATCGATGTAATATATGTGTGAGTGTGTATGTGTATGTGTGTGCGTGTATGTGTTTGTGTGTATAAGTGACATAAATGACATTTATTTTGCATTGTGCACAGTAATTTAAATCGATCGTATTGTGTTGAGATTTCAGCACGGTCAAAATTTCAATATTTAAAAAATATAAGTAGCGTGATCGAGAACTAGAGCAAATACCTCTATGCACTGTTAGTTGCATGTTGGTATATAGTATATTTTCGCATGTTTAACGTTTTCTTCTCTGAATGTTTACATGGAATATTTTAATCGCGATCCATCTTATATATACGCTTCAAAAATTGAAATACGTTCGTAAAACTCTTGCAATATTTTCTGGAAAATTTTTTTTTTAAACATAAATTGGAAATATTAGTATACGATAGTCTCTTTGGTTAATTTTTTGATACACGTACATACACTATAATATCGTGTCTCCTCTGTCATAATATATACAGAGTGTAACTGAAAAAAACATATGTAGCACACCATCAGATTCTAATTTGGAAACGATTTTTCCTCAACGAAAATGTCGAAGGAGGTCATCATTTTTTGCATGTTCCCAATTTTTGCCATCTTGTGTCTTTGTTAACTAAGCCTTAAATTAAAATTCTATTAAGGCTCCTAGCTCCTCGCAGATCATATCGGAATCGTGACGTCAGAGGCGAGAAAGCACATGCTAAAAATTCTTGCGTGCCATTTTTAAATAAAAAGATATTTCAATAAAACAATACTACAAAATTCTTTGGCACACTTGTAAAATTGTCCGAAAACTATCTTTTTCCCTTTATAATCAATCAACAACTGTAAAATGACCGTAATATGAAGTTCAAGCTGTCTGGGGTTTGCGCATGCACAGTCATTCCACATGACAAAGTCCGATATATTACATTCATTTTACGGTTGTTTATTAACTGTCAAGGAAAAGCACAGTTTTCGGACAATTTTATAAGTGTGCCAAAGAGATTTGTAGTGTTGTTTTATCGAAATATCTTTTTATTTAAAAATGGCACGCAAGAATTTTCAGCGTGTATTTTCTCGCCTCTGATGTCACAATCCAACATGGCCGCGGCGAGGATCCAGGAGCCTTAAAGTAAACTCTATCTGAAATTAACTGAAGAATGTAGTTTTGTTAATATTTTAACTCTACAAAGTTTAGTTTTGAGAGCTCTTATTTTCAAATCATTTATAACTTGAAAATTATTGGTGCCTCGCCATTTTCACTGAGGAAAAATCGTTTCCAAATTGGCCAGAGAATTTGATGGTGTGCTCCGTAATGTTTGTTCAATTACACCCTGTATAGTGGACCATTTTAATGTTTCACTCTAAATATCTTTTTTCCTTTCTTTCTGCTCAAAAATTATTTTGTATTTTCTGGTAGTAATTTAGTGATTATTGCATAATAGTATTAAATCGCTTTAATGAGGTCAAAATAGATTATCCACCGTGAAAGATAGTAGATATGATTAAAGTGGTGGGATTGTGTGAAAATAATTTTTAAAGTTGCTGAAAGAAAATATGCTAGTGTATTTAGGAAAGTGTTTCTAAAGAGATCTTGTATCTATTTTGCAAGTACTTCTCGATATAATCGGAACATTAATATTCTAAAATTGTGTAACTCATGTAAAAATCATGAAAACGCTTAACTAATACATATATAGTTAGATTTGTTTCGACGAGACCTACAACACTTGTTGAAAAAAAAAAAAAAAAATTGGTTTCTATTAAAAAAATGATTATTAGTGAATCTCTCGAAAGTGGCGCCATTTGTAAACAAATTAATATCACTGACTTGTGTCAAACTTAAAGTCAAATAACTTTTATGCGAAACATTTTTTTTAAAAAGACGTAGGAAAAAAGAAATTTGGGGTGAAACATTAAAATGGCCTACCCGGTATATATATTTATAGATTAATCTCTTAATGCGCAAGCCCGAGTTTTAATTCGGGCAGTGCTTTTTTTAATATTACCATGAACAAAAAAGATTTTTTGCCATTTTGTTGCAAAAAGGAGTTAAAAAATGCGTATAATACTAGTATGTTTCTTGAAATACTTTTCCGTAATCTTATGATTAGAAGGGATTAGGTTTTTGCGATTCGGTTAAGGCAATGTGCGTCCACGGGCATCAAAGATTTATCATCCGCACAATTTTCATGTGTTACACATCACGCATGCATGCATATATAGAGTCATACGCGTATTTATTAGAGGATATAACCGCTTTAACACACGCTACGCGAAGAAGAAAAAGACAAAATAAAGAAAATATAATTAGCGAATATATATATATTATATATTCCATGTAATTTATTGTAATTGAAATGAAAAAGCTATTCATCCTTTTTATAGCTGCAGCAAAAAAAAGCATTTTTACTTAAGCGATTATACCATCCTTTGCCGCAAAAACAAAATGTACTTTTCGATCCTATAGGCTATCTAAGAGCTAATTATTATTAATTACGAGGAATACGCTAGAACACTGTGTCGTAAAATCAAGGGATAATTATCGTGTAATAGTATTATTTTATAAGCAGTCAATAATATTATAATATTTATTAAAGTAAACTATAAAAGGCACCTGTATCACCACTTTCTCCAGAATTTTATCATCTATGAAAAAAAAAACGTATATTCATTTCATAAGCTCGTTTCGCGTTTCAAAAGAGTATATCTATATTGTTAAATAATATACATAGCGCGATACAGCTGAAACAAATATAACTTAAATAATAAGGTGTATACGTTTTAATTTTTATGAATATAATAAAAATATAATTTAATGTTCTAAAAAGAAATGTGCGTGTGTATGTATGTATGTGCGTTTGATCGATTGGATCTCTTGCTGCTCCCGATAACGATTTGCCTCGTTTATTTCTGTCAAAAATCGAGGTACAATTATTATTAATTACAACATCTAGCAGAATTGAACATGTTTTATATTAATTTTAATAGAAGTCAAATAATTATTTTTTATTTACATTTTATTATTTAAGAATAATTTTAGAATAATGACAAATAGAGGGATATTCTTGCATGGCATTGAATCACTTATCAATGAATGATATAAAGCTAAAATCATCCTTTTACTTTTTAGAACAAAGTGATATTCACAATAAGAAATCAACATAAACTTGTAAATTATTGAATATTGTCGATTTAATTATCTGTTACTTGCGTAATTCTGTTTACTCAATTATTATTATTATTATTATTATTATTATTATTATTGTTATATATTTTCTGCATTTTACGCTTTGCTGTACGTTTCGATACGTGTGATAATAAAAGACTTTAGCAAAAATCGTGTATTCTTTAAGCGTAACTTGAGTCCTTTTATTATAAATATCGTATAAAAAATTGTATATGTCACATTTCAACGGTATATATGTGAAATAAAGGTACATACATATATATTGACATAAAATAAGAAAACATTTATTCTTGATATATGTATAAGGGATGTTCGAAAAGTTGCGGAAAGTATATAATTTGTAACTAGCAGTTACATATTTTTTCTTAAAAACAATTATGTGTTTTCTTAACACTATTTGATTTCTCTCATTATTTTGTATATAAAAGTATTTAGGTAAGATCATAAAAAAATAAATATTTTGCGAGATATTTCATAGTTTATATCTCGGTTTATACATATATATAAAATTATGCCAAAATTAAAGCATAAAATATCTCATAAATTATTCAATTTTTGGTCATTTTACTCTTATAATACTTTTTGCCGAATATTACGAGGAATCGATTTATGTAAAAAAATAGCGTGGTACCATTTAAAAAATTCAAAATGACTTTGATCTTGGCGGCGTTGCTCAAGGTCAAAATAGCTCAGAATAGTCAAGATAAGCCAATAGACTTTTTTAAAGTCTATAACTTCTGAAACTTTTTTTTTAAACTTACATTTTTCGAGATATTTCGCTGTCTTGCAACTTTTCAAACACCCTGTATGTGTATCACGTATAGACTCCCACGCAGCTGAAGAAAGAGAGAGAGAGGAGAGGGGGGAGAGAAAGAGAGAGATATGTTATATTCATCTAATTTAAATATAATGGGATGACTCCTGTGGGAATGTCGGTGACTCTTTCTAGTTGTAGAATTTTTCAAGGTCCTTTTTGTCCTCGGAAACGCGCACAAGAGGAGGTGTAGTCCTCATCTCGTAGTCTATCGCAAACAGAAGCGAGCGAATGCACTCGAATGCATTTTTCTCATAGCCAAAGAACTTATCGATGAGAGATGTCTGCAATTAATATACCTCTTTGGTGACCCTGACTGACCAAAGTTATTTGCCTCAAAGAGGAGATAGATGAATGTAACGACTATTCACTGACTCTCGATGATATTTTGCGAATGTGTAACATTGTAAAACATCAATTTATTCAATTAAATGTAAATTGTATGTTTGATTAACTTATAATTGACTCAAAAAATGATTTTGTCTGAAATACTTATTTAACGACGTATATCGAGTAGAAAAAGAAAAATAATAATGAAGATGAAAATAATCACAGTTCTAAAGTTCTAAAATCAATATATTGTTTAACTGATGATGTTATCTGAACTTGTCGAGGTACATATGTTTAAATAATTAATTTTTTTTACGCAGAGACAAGTGAGGGAGCAATGATTGGTTATTTTATTTTTGAAAATCGTCTCAAAATCGTTGACATTCAACAGTGCACGAAATGGACTTGAATGTAACGCATGCTCCTCTTTTGCTTTCACGTCATGGTCATGTTCTCCCTCGGGTATAAGAAAGATTTCAAGAGTTGCCTTCTTCTCGATTCCCCATCCTCTCTCTTTCTCTCTTTTCTTTCTTTCTCATTTTTTTTTTCAACACAAGCAAGCATATATTTCGCATCTGAAAGCTGCGATGCGATGAAAGAGCGTGTACTTCGAAGACGATGGGATCAGTGAACTCATCCATGGTCAGCACCGATCGCTGTCTGCTCTTGTGTTGTCGCGGAGATTAAGTATACATAATATATTGCTATAATGTATAAATACATACATACCACCGGCTTTTCTTTTCGCATAGCGCCGATAATGTGTGCAACGAACCGTATAAAGGTGAACAAAAGAACACGAAGAACTCAACGTTTCATTCCCCGAGAAAGATGCAGATACGTATATCACAGTATAATATCTTAGACTTTTTATGACTACGAAACAGTCATTGTTTCAATCATTTTTCTTTCTTTTTTTTTCTCAATGTTTTCCGACAATGTTTTCCGACAAATTAATATTTCGTGCCTCGTCATTCAAAACCCAATGGAGAAAGACGTAACAACGAAGAAAGGACAACATAAAGTTATCATAAAATAAAAAATAAAATGTCCAATTTCACCTTATATATATATATATATACATATATATATAATATATATATGTATATATGTTTTTGGAGTATACTTTAATGGATCACGAATCATATATAAAAGTGGATGCAAAAAAAATAAAGTTTGATTTCCGAATATAATTTTTTTGTGAGCACATTGAAAAAATTCTCGAGTAAGTTAAGAATCTTAACATTATAATTAATTTACAAACAGTATATAAGGTTAGAATTACAAAAGATATTCAAATAATCCGCCATCATTGTTTGTAACAGAATTTCCATTTAAAACGCATTATTATTAGATTATAATTCTAAAGAAGGCTTAAACGTAATTTCGTCATTCTTTATTTTCGACTTATTTTGATTTCAATTTATTCTATATTCTGTATTAGTCATATTGTTGCAGCAATGTGTTACAATTTATAGAGGAAGTGCAGTATCCCGTACGAAAAAAAACTACAAGAATATGAAAAAATTACTGGTATAACAATAATTCTTCAATAATATATTATTATAGAACTATTATTATACCAGTAGTTTTTTCGTATTCTTGTAGTTTTTTTTCGTACGGGTATTACAGTGTTTATCAGTGTCACTCAATGATTTTAGTTTATTAAAAGAATGAAAAAGTTAATAAATAACCTGAAAAAGGAGAATTGAACGACTTAAGAGAAGTATTCATGAGTAAGTAACATGTAAACATAACATAACCTAATTTAATTGCTTAAGAGCGAGGTCTCGTGCCTCATGTTTAGTCTATATATATATATATATATATATATATATATATATATATATATATATGTTTTCTATGTCTATGCTTTCTTTATGGGTCTTTCTTGTCTGTGTGCTGTAAAATAATATACCTTTTGTTAATGTAAAAATAAATCCCATATCATCTACATTTTCATAAATTAGGAATAAGTGATACTAAAATCTTCAAAGGATTCCCCTAAGATAAGAGAACTTCTTTTAACACTTAGGTTTTTTAGAATAGGGTATTTAAAAAAAAAGGGAAAAATTCTTATAATATACATTCTTAGAGAATATACTTTTTTTTAGTACAAAACACGAGAAAAGATTCACTAAAAGTCCTTTCATTTATTTGTAAGCGATTAATTCTGCAAAGTCATCATTGAATAAATAATAATTACGCGTGAGTGTTGATTTCGCAGCAAAAATATGATATCTTTTCAAGTTTAACTCGAACGCGTAATATTTCGTCGAAATTTTCATGAACCTAATAACCGCAATCAACACGCACGTTTTATATACGTATACCTGGAAACGAAAAGGAAAGGACGTCACTATATTGTTTCAACGTTTGGAACTTTGCACCGGAGCGTCACGCTCTGCATTTTTTCTTTTTTCTCATAAAATTAAAGTTAGAAATGTACATATACATACGCCTATTCCGCATTATTATGCGAATGAAATACACTGCGACGAGATATGGCGTAGACTACGGAATAATTGGTATATTCCGCTTATAAACAAGACACATGTTTGGTTGAGGACATTTTTAGAAATAGACAAAAACGCTATTTGCGTACAATGTTTTTGAATTTATAAATATTTTTTTTTATAATTTTGAAAGAAAATCTTCAAAAAAATTATCCAACACGTAATGAAGAAAATAATATTTTATATAAAACAAAACTGCAAAATAGATACACGAATAAAGTGCGTTGACAATTACGACAATTTTCGTGAAACGCGAAGCGTGGTAAAAATGTGACAAAAAAATGTAGCGACGATAATTGCGACCAAGTCGACGAAATCGACTCTGCCATTTTTTTCGACACAATTTCTTCATGTTTATTGATTCCGACATATTGTTAAATGTGAATGGAAGAAATGACGCGTCTCTTTTTGCAACATTATTATTTTATATAACAACAAGATAATTTTTATAAAAAAACGAAATCATTTATTTTTAAATGTTTTTCCAAAAGAAATTGCTTATCTTCCTGCACAGATTTCACAATCGATCATTACATTGAATGTCGTATGTAGAGACGTTAATTTCCTAGCTGTACAATGGACAATGTTATTTCGACTTCCGTCATTCACTGTATAAATTTGCGAGGCAAGTAACTACAGGCATGCTTACGTGACAACGTTGATGGAAGGAATTGCACGTACGGAAATGCGATTATTCACGCTCGAAACTCTAATACGTATCTCACTTTTGTAAGCATCGTGTGTTCGTTGATTCGGACAAGAGAAACAACGCAATATTTATACTTCTGTTTAATTTATGCTATCCATGATAATTCGCAACCATTGCTCTCTTTCCCTCTCTCAATGCGATCGCAATTTGAGTCAGAAATAGTTGATTCCGTTCTTAGTTTATTGGAATCTTGAATTTATTGGAATCTTGCATTCCGTGAATATTAGAGCATGTTTAATTACCGATTAATGTAAGTTTCCATCTGCAGAAAAGTCCACACGCTTGATTCAAGTCAAGTCTTTCGAATGATTCATTTCATGATCTGAGATTACGCGGATACAAAGTCGCGGAGACACTTACGCTTTGCACACAATAGAGAAAATATTAGAAATAAGAATAAATATATTAAATATATTAAATATTAAGAATAGGAATCAGGAATAAAGATTAAATGTAATGCAAAATGAAAAAGAACAAAATAAAAATATAAATGTAAATAAACTATAAATATAAATATAAGAATAAAAAAATATATATATATATATATAAATATAGGAATAGGTTGTCATGCAACTATAACATAATTAAAAATATTTATATTTCAGCTTGTTTTAAACAATATGGATTTAGACATTGCTAAGTATAATAAATTTTAATTATATAATACATTTTTTTTATTCTGAGAACAACATTTTTATTATCATGTTTAGTTTTTTAATCAATAGGAATTTTACTTATATTAAAGAGGAAAAAAATATAGTTTAGATTTTTCAACTTTTGTGAAAGAGTAAAAATGACGCAGATCTCTTTTTTCGCTATATAAGAGTGACATCAGAAATAATATTTTAGAAAAAATTTTTCTATTTCTAATTAAAAACAGTTTAAGAAAACCTTTAACTCCAGAGCATAATTTTTTTTATTTTCTTTTGAGAATCCGTTTTTTATAAATTAATATATTTTGTAAAAAACAAATTATTTAATAATAATATACAGGGTGAATGTTTTAAAGCATTACAAACTTATATCTTGAAAACAAAGTATTTTTGAGAAAAATGTTTCATACAAAAGTTTTGTGATTTTGAAGAGGACATAAGATGATGTCATTAATTTGATCTTGGAAAGTCGTTTAAAGATCACATGAAGATTACCTTCAATTTCTTAAATAGAAACCCCCATTTTCCATTACATTTTTGTAGCTTAGCTCGAGAGCTTTTCAAAACACTATAATAAAGTTATTTTTCTCTTAAGTACTTTTTGAATTATAAGGTTTGAAGTTAATAATTTTTTGACATAAAATGTAAAATATCTTGTAAAATATTCAGTTTTCGTTAATCTTACCTTAATACTTTTATGCACGGAATAATGAGACCAATCAATTGGTGTAAAGAAAACAGATAATTGTTTTTAAAAAAAGTATGTAATTTGCAACATGCAGCTGCGTACTTTTTAAAAGCAATTAAAAGTATTAAGATAAGATTACCGAAAATTGAATATTTTACAAGATATTTTACATTTATGTAAAAAAATTGTTAACTTCAAGCCATATAACTCGAAAAGTACTTAATGAAAAAATATTTTATTGTAGTATTTTGAAAAGCTCTCGAGGTAAGCTACAAGAATATGCATTGAAAAATGGGGGTTTCCATATTTAAGAAATTGAAAGTAACCTTCATGTGATCTTTAAACGACTTTCCAAGGTCAAATTAATGACATTATTTTATGTCCCCCTCGAAATAAAAAAACTTTTGTATGAAACATTTTTCTCTAAAATGCTTTGTTTATGAGATATAAGTCTGTAACGCTTTAAAAAATTCACTCTGTATATAATAAATAATAATATATATAATTTTATAATAAATAATTTTCTTCATTTATGCTTATATCATTTTTCATTGTTGTTATAATACATTAATATTTGTATTTTCTATATTATTCACATTTTTAACATAATATCTAAATTTTGTATTATAGTTAGGGCTTTAAACAACGTCTTTCATCTAATAGGAAGACGGTGCAAAAACATCTTCACCGAGAAATCAGTGTCGCATCGATTTATCCGATGCCGATACGCGGATGACCTTTCGGGGGGTCCATCGTGCATGTGAATCAAACGGGAAAGGGAAATACGATGCATCGCGCATCAACCTTGCGCATAATTACACCAACGATTTTCACCATTGGAATAATTGATTTTCGCAGCAGTTCGAGAGCAAGAAAAACTTCCTGTTAACAATGTAAGAAGCGATCAAATGATAACATAAACAAATTCCTAAAATATGTGATTCCTCACAAAAATTTCCTCTCTTTTCTCGGACAGAGAGATCTATTGCTCCAATTTGCATAACTGGTTACGAGTCTACGAAGCAGACACAGGGAGATTGTCACAAATATGTCAAAAACAGGACTACTGTCTATTTCGAAGAAATGTTGCATTGATAAAACTTTGTATCACAGATAGCATTCTGTTTCATACATTTCACGTTTTTCTTTAGTTGTATCAAATCTTACATTTTATTTTAAAAAATCTCTTAGGCTGGACAATCATTGACTCATCGGTCACAAGGAAAGCTTCAATATATATCATGTAACAAATGTTTGACATTTCCGTATAATGAAAAGAAAACAAACACAAAAGAAGTATTAATCAATTCTAAAAATTTTCCCAATCATGTGTTTTTGTCTATATCTTGTTTAGAAAACATTGCAAAATTCCCAAAAGAATGTATCACTTTTATTACTCGTTGTTGCTAAGCTAGATTTCATCCAATTTACCTAAGATACAAATGCAAATCTCTAAGGGATTTATTTTTTAGGATTTGTAGTTGCGAAATTTGTCATCACAAGTGCACATCTTGAGAGATAAACTTACAGTAAATTACTAATATAACTTTTTATGAAAGAAACGATCTCTCGAGACGATTTTATGATATCTCCGAGTGTGTTTGTTCCTCTACGAAGAATTGTGCGCTGATGAATCACTCATAAACGCGCAGAATGAATAGCTTCCATTAGTAGTATGCAATGGTTAATTGCAGCAGTCTGCAGCTTGAATATAATCCATCTAATGTTTCTTCTCATATTTCTTCAAAAAAAATAAATATTTACACAGTTAGATCTAAAAAATTTCCGGCTTACGCATTCGAACTTCCTGAATAACCTTTAAAGAATTTTGAAAGTTACTCAAATATTAAAAATCAAAAGATCTAATAACTTTGCTTTTCTTTAAAAAATCCAAAAGTTATTATAAAAAAATCCAAAAATTAAAAAATTCTATAACTTTTTGATTTACAAAAATAAAAAAATAATCATTAGACTTTCGAAAATACAAAAATGTAGTAGTTCAAAAATGTTTTAAATATATAAAAATTTATTATAAGTAATATATTTATTATATAGTTTTTGTTTCTATTACAGATTAATTTTTGACATATTTAGTCTATAAATTATGTTAACATAAATATTGTTCAGGTTTCTTTGATGCAAAATAACCTTTAATTTTTGGAGATTTTACTAAAAAATGCATTATAATTAAAATTTTTTAATATATTAAAATCAAATTTTATAAATAATCAATAATTAAATACTATCAATTATTTATTAAATACTAACAGAAAATCAGAAAGAAGATAAATAAATTTATTTGAATTAATTTTTTTATTTTGAATTTATTTATTTTGGTATTAGACCATTAATTAGGAAAAATTGGTGCCCTATGCACGAATATATACATATATATAATCTGTTTCAACAAAGATTATTTCTTCCTTGAAATCGACGCACTATCATCCGCATTTGACTCTTATTTGCCGTTTAAATTCAAATAGTATTGTCATATCGAGAGCCTTATTAAAGTCTTAATAGATAATTTTTGCAAACAACTTGCGCCAAAAAAAGGGAAAGATCTGATAAAAATTGATAACAGACATTTGAACAAAGTTGCCAAAATCTATATATAAATAGCTATAATTCTGTTTCTTGTGAATATACATTCCACATGATTAAATTATCCAATTATATCGCCATTTTCTATTATTAAAAATGGGTTGGGTCAATTATGCGACGCGACTATAGCCTTGACCAGGTGAACCGAAAGTTAACAAGAGGAATAACCGAAAGAGTCGGATGAATCGACCGGGTCGATAAACGATTAGGATTATAACAAAAGCACGGTATAATAAAAAAGAAAAAAAAATAACGAAAACCACTGGAATATAATTTTTGGGTGTGGCGTGGTCGCGATCGTCTCGAACTGATTTGTCGATCTATCTTTCCCTATTGAGGCATTGTCCCGAAACTAGTTAGGGATAAACTGCCTTTAACTCTCTTTACAGCCAGATTCATATTATTAAAAATGGATTAGAAAAAATATCTTAATTTAATAACAAATGAATGACTATTTTGAATATGAAAAGTGCACGTACATATATAAAGTTTTGGTATAATTTTTGTTTGGGAATTTTATTGGGAATACCCGTGCCTATATGAGAAGTAGTTTAATCTTTCATAACATGGCTGATAAGTAAAATATCGAAATAAAAAAAAATGCAATTTAGGCAAAATAGGGAATGAACAATACATTCATGATATCTGATCAGAATTTCCTGATAACGTTAGCCTTTTTTTATAAAAAAATCTTAAATATCGCAAAAAAGTCATTTCTTTTTTTTTATATTAAACCTCAATTATTTCGGAAACCTGACGTGGTGAAAATTGGCATGCAACATCGTTTTCAGCATTCAAAAATCTATAAGAAACACCTTGTCTAATTTAAAATAATTTTGGGCTGTAAACTAGTGTAATTGATAGTAGATTATTGAATATACTGCTGCAATAGCATTTTTCAAAGAGGTAATTTTAAAATTAAATTCTTCTGTAAATAAAAAGTTCAAACACATAGAATTACGAATCAAACCCGAAAGCGACCTTAAAACCGAATGAATGAATTAATGCAAGTATAAATTCCAAACTCCTGATGGTATCATTCGAATCATATGAGCATATACTAAAGAGAGAGGTATAGAAACCAGATTCTTTTTTAATGTATTTATTTTTTTACATTTATATGTTTATTGACATTCGTATGAACAATATTCTCGTCAATCATATTCATTTTTTTCAGAATAAAAAACGAAAAAAATGAAAAGTCTGACTCGCGGAAAAAGAATCTGAATAAATCAATGAAAGAGAGCTCTCTCTTGAGATGATAATTACTGATAGAACTCTGTAAAAGAGAGAAACAAAGAGAGAATCGAAAAAGCATGATATGATTATTATAAATACAAAAATCAATTTGATTAAATTGGAAATAAGAAGAATCGGAGGAAAAAAGAATGACGAATCCTTACATATCACATATGAAACGTAGAGCGTCGGAATTCGCGCGCGCATGCGCACTCACCAAAAAGTCTGATGCTTACTCATTCGTTCAATGTACCCGATTATTTACATTCAAGTTTCGTCTACGAGAGGTTCGCTGCTTTCATATATTAGATATTCACAATGATATCATGCAAATTAATGTAATAAAACTCTGCATGAGTGGAGAAATATTTGTATATGAATGAAATCGGCTGAAGCAAAATTTGAGTTCATATATAAATTATTAGCCCACATTTTTGTACTATAAAAGGAGAAAAAAAAGTTTTATTACATTTATTGCACATTTTATTGTGTGTCTCTATAAATCGCGAATAAATCTTGATTAACGAATAAGTATTTTCAAAAATTATGATAATTATGGCAAATATATTGTTTGCTTCAATTGATTTCATTCACACAAATTTCTCTGTTCATGCAAAATTTTATTACATTAATGTGCATGAAAAAAAAGAAAAAAATCTCAAATTGTATCTTATTGTATCATTGTGAATACCTGACACTCTAAATCAAATTTAATAGATAAACGATTAAATAATTACTTAAAATTTGCGCAGACATATCTACATTTGAAATTCATATATACCGATCCCGGTTGGGAGGTCTGGGATCGTCGGTATCGCTAAAAGAATTCTTGAGAACGGAAAGCCAGCTTAAAACCAGTGACTCATAAAGTTATCCGCGTAACTTCTCGGAACAAAAGTTTCCTTCGTCTAAGAAAGGGCATCTAGATGTTTAAATATATAGTAGTAAAATAACACGTACAATACGATTAATCAAACAAAATATCAAATCTATTTTTTGACATGAATCCGTTCACTATCTTAATGTGATTGAGGAAATACATACGTAAACAAGAAAATAATAGAGATAGCACACAGTATTTTAACGAGTCGAAGATTATCGGAACAATTATTTATCAAAGATTAAGAACAAATCATCAAGATTGATAAATATGAACAAAAAAATAACAATAAATTTCTTTATTAGTTTATTTCAATTAAAAAAACGGAAAGAATGTGAAACTTTTTCTATTTTAAACGAAATGGTAAATTAAGGCTCCTGCATACTCACTGCAGCCATCTTGAATCGATGACGTCAGAAGCGAGAAAATATATTATGAAAATTCTTGCGACGTACGCTAAAATAAAAATGTTTTTCAATAAAATAGCGTTTGTAATCGATAGAACCGACTTGTAAAATATACCGAATAAACTCTCCTTTTGTTTGGGGGTAATCAATAAATAACATATATATGTCGAATTGAATTGAGCCTAACCAAGGACGAAAATCCGCTGTTTGACAGGTATCGAAATAAAATAAATATTTGCTTTTACATATTAAATTATAACAAAATGAGAGTCTTCGGTATATTTTAATACTATAACAATTATTTTAAAAATAGATACACTGCACTAAAACGATAAATGACGCTGTAAGTCGCAAGAATAATTTATGTCATTTTCACGCTTTATAGTTCATAGTTTTGTCAAGTGTGGTGCTGTCGTACAAATTTTGCGGACTTGGCAATCGAGTATGCAGGAGCCTTTAGAGAACCTCAAGGAGAGAGAAGCGACAACTGGTCACGTGACCAGCTATTCGTGATTGGCTGGCATAATATGTACTATTTGGACATTGCGACGCCAATGCAGTATAACCTCACAGTACGTCACACATTTGACATTTTTCGGTGTGCACTGCGTATACTGCATTGGCGTCGCAATGTCCAAATAGTACATATTATGCCAGCCAATCACGAATAGCTGGTCACGTGACCAGTTGTCGCTTCTCTCTCCTTGAGGTTCTCTAGGAGCCTTAAGAGAAATTCAAACCTAGAAAAGATGACCTCGCAATAACAGATTGAAATTCTCGTTATTATTTTATGTCTATGCATCCTTGCATCCTTGCATCTCTCAAATTATGATGATATAATAGATCTTCATATAAATAAATGTTATAATCCTTACAAATTGAGAATGCAGTAAAGTGCAGATGAAAGTGCATAAAAATTGCATAAAGTACAGAAAATACAGATTGTTCTAACAAAGTTTCATTCTCTTGATGCGATTGTACGCTCTGTATTTTCTTAGCAAATGCGCTTGTAAACGATGTATCTTGTGTAATTGCATTTCAATTTCTATGCAATTTTTTCTGGCTATATCTGTGATACTTGAACATTTTTCATTCATTTTTAATGTCTGCTTTGTTCAATAAAACAGATGATTTGCTAAACGCTAAACGTTTATGGGATTTGCCCTTTCAAAACACGCACTTTTAACGGTTGTCTTGAACCAATATACAAGATGTCCTATTTTAAATAACTAGCATTACTGTTTTTCGAAAACCAAGGCTTCCATCGAAAAATGTTTTATAAAAGTTGTAGGATTTCGAAGGGGACGTCTTGTCGTAAGCATTTTCTTATTTCAAATGGAGGTATTTTGAGATTTGAAGGTCATCATTATTTTTTTAAGCGGAACCACCATAATTTTTTTACATAAATCTATTTCTTATAATATTTGGTTTAAAAATTGTTAAAGTGGATAGTCGAAAAATGAATATTTTATGTTTCATGCTGACACATTTTGATAAAAAATATGAAATATCTCGTAATATACTCATTTTTTAATAATCTTATCTTAAATAATTTTCTGCATAGAATAATGAAATAAATCATGGTGTAAAAAAATCATAATTATGATCTCAAAATCTTAAAAATGCTTCCATCTGGAATAAGGCTATTATAAGATCATCCTTCTCGAAATCCTACATCTTTTGTATGAAACATTTTTCAATAAAAGCCTTGGTTTTCGAAAAATAGCAATGCGTTATTTAAAATGGGATACCCTAAAATGCGAAAACAATGAACTTTTTCCAATTCTAAACTAGAATATCCCGCTAAAATCCTGAATATGATCTGTTAATTGGAGATAATTTTAGGAACGAATATTTCAAAGAGAAATTAAGAATAAAGAGTTTATACTCTATCTCTATAATAATTCCTTACAGTTCTGATTTGATTAACTATTATGCACGAACGCGGCATCGCTGCACATATGTATGTACACGTGTACAGAAGCGTCGTGGTGCGCGATTGGCAATCGTGGTCGTCGCGACCACTATGGTGGGAGATCTCAATAAAAGTCAGTGGCAGGCTGATTATGATTCAGAGTGGCGGTGAGCTTCGGTACCGGCTCCGCATATTCGCGCGCTTCTTGTTCGGTTGGTTCTTTTTTTTTCTCTCTTTTGACGCGGACACCTATCGCGCGTACACAGATCAGACCTATCTATCCTTACTTATTACTGCCAATCTCTCTCTTGTTTTTTTTTTCTTCGCTTCTCGATCGTTTCATCGAACTTTACGGATCAACGGAAGAAAGGTCTCTGTCGATGAAAATCGAACGAGGTTCATGCGACACATATATATACACATACAAGCCAAAGAAGAGTCACGCTCGCAGCAACAGAAGGAAAGAGAACACCGGTGGCGAACCACCAGGGAGGAAAACGCTCGAGATCAATAGTGTTGTGGCAACCACGTTTCAAACTAGCTCTCTGCCAGCCAGGTAGAGTCGCCGGTACGCTGTTGAAAGCACAATAGATGTTTCCGCTTTGCGAATAGAATTAGTTAGCGGTAGCGTCTCAACAGCTTCCTAAAGCCCCCGCGCGCATAATAGTTTATCCTTAGCAAGAGGGTAGTCGAGATCGGTTGATCTAATATGAATCCAGTTTGATATCTGATGCTTTGCGATTCTCGAGGCACTCTAATAAGGGGAAGTTTCACGGAAAGCACGTGTATATTCAGTGTTTTCGGAGGAAGGGGGAATAAAGGGGCGAGCGACAAGCATCAACACTGTGTACGCACGAGAGAAATAAATCGCGGTGATATATTAACGGAAAAAACGCAATTTAACGTTGGATCAAGAGAGTAACATTGTCGAAAATATGACGAGATGGAGCAAGATTGTTTCGCGGCGGCCAAGCTACCTGACGGCGATAACGTTTCTCGCTTTGTACGCGAGTTGTACCAGAGCGGCACCCACCAATGTCATCAGCGACACCACTGTCGTCATCAGCGACACCACTGCTGCGGTAAGTATATAGAGACTTTTTTCCCGCAATCTCTCTACAAAGTGATCTATGTAGAAATATAACAAATGACGTGATTGATTTGAAGAAATCAAATCGATTCCGCTCTAAGAGTTCTAATTCGATTGACCCCAATGTTTGATTGCACCCCAATATTTGATTGTACCCCAATTGACTCCGATTGACTTGTTAGTCTATTTAATATAAATTATATAGACCACGCAACAAGTTATGCAGACTCTACGCGTTTCGAGAGACTTGTAGAAAGAGTTTTTGCAACACATCCCGACATTTGGAAGAAAGAAAGAAACTGGTCTGGAGCTATGCAATATCTTCTGTGGGATGCGTCACAGATGAGTAATCCAAGATCGCGCATTGCGCATATGTGTTCGCATGTTAGATACGTGTTGTTCCTTTGACAAATAACGCGAATAACATTCCGAGGAGAACATTTATCTCTCTGAGAATGCTGATATCTGATTATATTAATAAATATATCGGACTATCTGTTGGATTTGCAATGTGTCGCTTTGATATTAGTGTGACTAATAAGAAATTGCATCTGGAGTATTTATCACAATTACTATAGGAGAAGGAGAGAGAGAAAGAGATTTTTTTTGTTTCTCGTTTCTATATTATTACACGAAAATTTGAATTTATGTTTCTTATGAGAAAGCTCTGTGTTAACACTTTAACCGCAAATTTGGCTTGATGACAAAGTATTTATCACTTTAGATAGCGTACGGTCGAAAAATAACTCTGATGTTCTTGAATATATACAGGAACGATGACTTTTTTTTTATTCTGTCGACGGATGATCGATTTTAAAGAATAATCGTTATTTAGAATTTTATTTAATAAGTATTCTATTTGATTTTTAGATCAATCAAGAACTGTATAATTGAGAAAGAAAAACGATACTCTCCGAGTTGATTTTATACAAAAGAATAATATAATATTTATAATAAAATGTACATAGTTGCGTTACAAGTCAACGTACGTATTTGCGCTTATTTGTAAAAAATGTCGTTTACAATGTCAGATGATAATTATTGCTGTGGCGAATATGCATATTTAAGTAAGAGGAAAACATATCTTGCTACATACACATAGGTATGTCTGCAAAAACCATTATACATAAATAAAATTAAATACGTTTAGAACAAAAGTTTTTTCCTTGAAATATATACTAAATATATAAATAAATAAATAAATATATATATATATATATATATATACAATATAAAATATATAAAATATATTTAAAAAAAAATATATATATATATATATACAGGGTGTCCCGAAACTACCGCGAGATATTTTAAAGCCAGATTCTCTGGCCAATTTAAAAACGATTTTTCCTCAGCGAAAATGTCGAGGCACCAATAATTTTCGAGTTATAAGCGATTAAAAATAAAGGGTTTCTCGTAAACTAAGCCCTCTAGAAATATAATATTAACAAAACCACATTCTTCAATTAATTTTAAGTAAAGTTTCTTTTAATAGAATTTTAATTTAAGGCTTAGTTACAAAGATACATGATGACAAAAATTGGGAACATGCAAAAAATGATGGTCTCCCTCGACATTTTCGCTGAGGAAAAATCGTTTTTAAATTGGCCAGAGAATCTGCCTTTAAAATATCTCGCGGTAGTTTCGGGACACCCTGTATATTGTATATATATGTGTATATAATAAAAATATTAATATTATAATATATAATATTAATATTAATAATAAATTATAATAAATTATAATATATATATATATATATATATATATATATATATATCTTGAATTATATACTTCAAAAATAAGATAAGATAATATGAAATTGTCGAAATTCATTATCTTGTTGTTCTTGACAATCTGATGTTCCAGTAATCTTCCTTCGGCAAAATGCCAAGTCATCGAACCGCATATATCTTTTTCTCCTTCTCTTGATTATACTAGAAAATTGTACATAATGTATGTATATATATATATATAGTATATGTATATATAAGCTCGGAAATACGAAAATACACCTGTACTGCAGAGAGATCTCGTATGTTGGCCTTCATCGCGGATCCATAGTCCGAACACGAATCAGCCGTCATCGGAATATTAACGATCCAATCATAGATATTTTATTCTCATCGTCACTCGATCCAGCAATCGTGTTCGTTCTTTTTTTAAATATTTAAGTCAGCAGCAAGTTCTTCTTGCTTGGCAGTCTTCTTTCCTTTCAATCGTGTGCCGATCGTAAAGAGAGAATCTAACAGAAGAATCGATTCGCATTTGTGATTAGTTTTAGTGTCATTAAAACTACGAGAAACAAAACAGTTATTTCTCTTCCGCCATTTAATAAGTGTATATGTAAAACAGCAAAAACGATTGTCATTAATCAAAAGCATCTTGCGTACAGTAAAAATAGCACTTTTGGTCACATCGGAGCTTATCGAGATTAATATACAAAAGTTATGTCCTTTTCAGAATCAGATACACGTGGCTCTTCGATAACTTTGAAAAAACAAAGAAAAAAGCTAAGACGCGGCTCTTTTGTTCAAGTTGACAAGTACACATTTATTTATTCTGGAACACGAATGATATTTGTTGCGTATCGGTCGCGCGTGGGCAAGGAAAATAAAAAATTATGATACGCAATTAACGAGTCGTGTGTACAAGAGACAAATACCTGTTGATAAGACACGCCACACGTCACCAATGTATGTCATTCGCTTTATCGTAGATAATAATAACAATTGAACTGTGTTGCTTAGAATTAAATCATCACTTTTGTATTTAATAATATTATATATTATTAAGTATTAAATATTATATACGAAAGAGAAAAAGAGAGAGGGGGAGAGAAAATCCCAATTAGCATATTACAAATTAGTATATTACAAATCATGATGAAAGAATGAAGGCAAGAATATTATTTCTAGGACTTATCAATTTAATAAGTCATTTTTATAAATATCACAATTTATATTGTATGTACATTAAAAAAAATATATACACTACGCAAAATAATTAGGGGAGCGCTTTAAAACTTGCAAAATTTGATGATTTTTAAGAAGCCATATCTCGGCTTAGAGAGGTCGTAGAACAATGTTTCTGGGCGAATTTTAACGGGTGAAGCCTCAACTTTAAAGTGGGTAATGTAGCATTATTCGTCTCATCGAACTGTTTTTTGTGTGAGGCTTCAAATCAGATGGCGAAAAAACTCTGGAAATTTCTTGACTTTGTAGTTGTCCATGGAAATAGTAGGGATGGAACCATAAATGCCACCATATTGGCTTTGAAGTAGGAACCCTTCCCTTTAAAATGCCGCAAGAAACATTGCTCTCGCATCACGCACATACTTAACTTTGACGTACACATACACCATACACATGATGTGCAAAATTCGACCAAGCAACCTCCCCGTGGTGCACATTGGATAACGCGAATGCCGACAGTATTGCTAAAAATCTTGCAAAATGCAGGGGTGACTTTGAAATGCGATAACTCGGCTCCTAGGCATGATAGAGCAATGTTTCTTGCGGCATTTTAAAGGGAAGGGTTCCTACTTCAAAGCCAATATGGTGGCATTTATGGTTCCATCCCTGCTTTTTCCATGGACAACTACAAAGTCAAGAAATTTCCAGAGTTTTTTCGCCATCTGATTTTAAGCCTCACACAAAAAACAGATGAGACGAATAATGCTACATTACCCACTTTAAAGTTGAGACTTCACCCGTTAAAATGCGCCCAGAAACATTGTTCTACGACCTCTCTAAGCCGAGATATGGCTTCTTAAAAATCATCAAATTTTGCAAGTTTTAAAGCGCTCCCCTAATTGTTTGGGTAGTATATTTGATGGAATTATTTAATGGTGTGTGTGTGTGTGTGTGTGTGTGTGTGTGTTATAAAGTGCAAGCATGTGAGGAAGAAGAGGAACCTAACCTAATCCTAACCCTAATTCTAACCCTTTTCCCTACACCCCCACTTCGAAAAAATTTTAACCTAACCTAACCTAACCCATTTCTAAATTAAAATTAGATTGATTATATTAAATATTAAATATTAAATATTAAAAAAAAGGTTATATTAAAAAAGATGAGAAAAATCTTTATGAGAATGATTTCTTGCCAAAAATTTTAAAATCTCAATATATTTTTAAAAAAAATAAAATTTTAACATTGATATCTCAAAAACTAGTGATCATAAGGACTTTTTCTCAATAAAAAAATCTATCGAACTTAAATTGAGGTGTCTCCAGAATAAAAAATTGAACTAAAAATTCGTTCGCGGATTTTGCCAATAGTAGGAAGTAATCAGCGCAACTTCATTTCTATAGAATATATAGATTATACGATTAGATAATATAATTATATGATTAGAATATATGATCTTGATAGAGATGACACTTTTTACCGCAAATTGTTTTCTGTGTTTATACTCTTCCGATAAAAAAAAGAGTATAAAATGGCGGAATAATATTCTCCTTAGTGTTTTCTATTTTCAAACTTATATATACTGCACGATCATTTAACTTAATTTACAAAGTCTTTTTTATAAAACAAGATAGAAAGTTTCACTCCTGTCAAAATCATATGCAATCTATATAGGAATGAAGTTGGTTAATAATAATAATAAGTAATAAATAAGAGACAATAATGAGATACATAAATATAAGTACATTATAAAGACGAAGAAGTAGCCTCAAATTAATTATATACTTGGATAAAAAATTGCGGCGTTTACCGCGCGCTTGTGGTGAAATTAATGTTTTCATTCGTTCTTTATTTTTATGCAAATCACACACACACACACACAAAATGATCGCGGGTTATATCGCTCGTAGGTCAAATTATTGTGCACGCACCGTATGGTTATCACGTGCCCAAGTGACTGTCTGATTTCTTAATGAAACCGCTATTCCTATTTCCGCGAATATGTCCCCGCGATTTATGCATTTTTCCGACACGTGGAATCTGCACGTGCGCGCCGCGTCGTACGCGCGTTATATAATATAGCTAGCTAGTCAATACTTACTTTGAAAGATTGTTCCGGCTACAAACTGTACCGTACCTAACTGTTAGTCTTAATTTCGCTTAAACATCCGTCTTTTAAACGTTCTGTTGATATTGCACAAGCGCATCTCATGTTTCTCCAAGTCTTTCGAATGTTTTCAAACATCCAATAGGAATCTTTTGTTTCTAGATCCCGATTATTACTAATTAAAACTAGAAAACAAACTCTTCTATTGGATATCGCACATTGGACGCAGTGTTAATAAAAAAATTAGCATCGATTGACATTGACGCAAATGATATTGAAACTCAAAACCCGTCGACGTAAGTTTTATCGACGATAAACAGAAAAAATTCGCTATCGTATTCGTTTGCACCTCAATGACTCATGTGACGCATAGACTTGAATCGTCTTATTCTTCTGAACCGAACTATCTTCCTTTCGTTTATAGTGAATCAGCGACTTTAAACAAAAAATTTTTTTTAATGAATCACTTGCTTTTATCATTTATCAATTTCATAAATTTGATTGTGTAAATTTTTTTTTATTCGACTTATGTTAGTATGTATTCTGCAAATTTCGTGAATTTTATTGACATTAAATTATTAAACGACTCCTCGATCAAGGTAAATCCGATCTGTCTGTGGAATAATGGAACAATTATAGTAATATATTATACGATATAAAGCTATTAAGTGTTATTACTCTGAGATTGCATCAATTGATCAGATCAATCTTATTACTATTGATATGCAACATGTTTAACATTGCAAACTACGATACATACATATGTAAATATACATATAATTATGATAATTATAATAATTAAATAAGCAATTTTAGAAAACTTAAATGAACACTATCTGTATTTAACTCAAATTTGAATTCTACCATAATTTGTACTATCATATTCAATGAGAACATTTAATGTAACAATTAACTTATTACTTATTAGCGTTTGAAATATTTGATTAAGAATTATATTTTTTCTTCTTTTTTTTAATTTTGTGAAAAATAACATAGTCAATTATTTTAGAAAAGAAGAAAGAGAGAGGTATATATCCATCTCTTATTTAAATCATTATTCAAACTTGTTCAAAATTTGATCTTTACGCCATCGTTATAAAGCATAAAGATTAGCAAAAGAAGAGAAATGACACGCATAAGAAAGTATTGTATATGTACAAAGTATTGTATATGTACAAAGCACAGTAGTGTGAAAATGGTCGGAATTATCTTTTATATTCAAACAATGTCTACAGGAAGATGCGAGGGCGTAGAATATTAATGACGTTTGCGTCGACAAAGACCTCTTCAAGGTCGACGTGCTATTCTCTTGACGCTTATGCACTCCTTCCTTTTATTTTACGATCGACAGCTTATAAAATTTTACAATCCAACGGCACTTGGTATGTTGAAAGAAAAATTATTTCTTGTTTAAGATCACATATTCTCATAAAATTGGTACACTTTTTATGTAATCTAATCTATTATAATACCTTTTTATGCAATGTGTGAAAATCATTCCAAAAGCTACAATTCAAAGATAGAAAAGTCAATTAAACAAGTGACAACAAGTGCGCTCCGCCTATCGGCCTTTATTAACTTATTGTTAGTCCATCATAACCAACTACTGTTAATCATTTAGATTTTCCTCAACATTATAGAGAATCAATGCGCGCACATAAATATACTTATTTCCCATTAATTGCAAAGTTAGAAACTATAAAAAAAGTTGTACAAAAACTATATCGATGTCCGGGAAAACATCCATATATATAATAAAAAATATAAATATATATATAAGTATATTTAATTATATACTTTTTATTTCAGGCGGGACACTTACAAAAGTGTAAAAGCAAAGAAAATAAATAGAAAACTTGACTCTATAGAAAGTCAATACAATAAGTAATGGGAATTGAATAGATTTCTTCAAAACTTCACGCAGTATTGCAATGCACACATTAAAAAAACTTTATTCATATTTTAAAAATTTCCCGTACTTATTTTTAGAATATCCTGTTCTTAAATAGACGCCAAAAGAATTCTCTTGAGAGGGAAATCTCCTAAAGATTAGTATATCAGATATTCCTAATTTATATATAAAAATGTAGATGATATGGGATTTATTTTTACATTAACAAAAGGTACATTGTTTTACAGCACACAGCCAAAGAAAGATCATAAGAAAGCATAGACATAGAACATATTAGACTGAACATGAGACACGAGACCTGGCTCTTAAATTAGGTTATATGTGTGTTTACATGTTACTCGTGAATACTTTGAGGTTCTCTATGAATACTTCTCTCAAGTCGCTCAATTCTCCTTTCTCGAGTCATTAGTTAACTTCAGCCTTCATTCTTTTAATAAACTAAAACCATTCAGTGACAAACACAGCACTGCATTGTAAATTGCAACACTATAATATACAGTGCTGCAAACAATATGATCATATAATGTCAAATGAACGGTTTGTATAAAAAAACATGCCGTTTGTTATTAACAAATATTAAAATTATAAAATTTATATTGTCGATACACAAGTAATTCTAGATTATTTATACTATATACATATACATATTTATGTGAAAAAATAGATTATTATTTTTAAAATGTGGCACATACGTACGCGAGATTTGTAGAAATAATTATAATAAAGATAAATAAATAAAATAAATAAAAATAATTATAATAAGATAGACTTAATAATAAATTAGATTATGAGATTATTGAATCGTTAGAATTTGTTGGAATCGTGTGCAATTTTTGTATTACATTAATATTGAGTTGATGAGAAAAGGCGAAACTTGTATATGGAGTGCAAACTAGGCGTTATCATTGATAACGGAATGAGATAAAAGATTGTCACGAGTACATAAATGTGAACATCTAAACATATATTTCACGCATGCATACGCAGTTTTAAACATAGCTTTTGATTTATAATAAAATAAAAAAGTAACATAAAATTATAGTAGCTAATATAAACGCTATATATATATATATATATATATATATATATATATATATTAATAGTTACGTTATAATGCGTTATATATATATAGGTTATAGTCGATATTATCGACTATTATTTATAAAGAACCCCTGATACTGTTCAAATTAAATTGGTCGGCACGGCTAATATATCACGAACATGATTATTCTGACCGGTATCCAAAAGACACGCCATGTCTCGTTGAGATAAAGTTACTCGAGTTTTATTCATTAGCATAGAATACTTTTGACCTTTACGGCAACCTGCTACCTATCTTCTATCTACTATAATCGTACAAGTGGATACCAGCAGCTACTTTTACCTATTTTGGCAATATTCGATATTAAATGAACACTCTGTTAAATCTATTTTAAAACATTAAAAAAACAGATACATGGGTTAGGTTAGATATTCAGTAATAATCGAATTATTCCACCTTTTATGTGCCAGGTAGACTGGTCATCAGATCGGACGAAAATTTATCCGTTTCGGACAGATTTTCGTCCATGGTCTCCCCCTTCATTGTTTATTTAACTTGTCAGTGCCTGCAATGAAAGGCACCAGGCCCCCGAAGCATTGAATCGCCGGTATCTCTTCCTATTTTGCCCGTCTATACAGACCAATGCACGTTCTCTCGTTGAACGGAGTACATTATTAAGATTGTACATATGTCAAAAATCGACGTTTCATGATGAATTACATAATAATATTTTCAAACAATGTTTTGGACTTGTTGAAGAGGGTTTAGCAAAAAATGACCAAGAACAAAATTGTTTTATTTTCAGGTATAGAATCCAAATTTGCACTAAAAATAGAGATTAAAAAAAATTATTTTGGATTCTTACTGAGCCCAAAACAAACTCCCGATCCATAAAATCTGATAAGATCATCTATTGGCTCCCTTTAAACTCTGCAACTTTTGTTTGAAACATTTTTCTCCAAAATGCTTTGTTTATAAGATATTTGAAGTCGTCATTTAAAATGGAACACCTTGTATATATATGTGTGTGTGTGTGTGTGTGTGTGTGTGTGTGTGTGTGTGTGTACATATATATATATATATATATATGTGTGTGTGTGTGTATATATATATATATATATATATATATATATATATATATATATGTATATATATAAACGAAGAAATAATGGGTTTACTAAACATGATTACTTTGATGATCAACATTCGTTTTAACATCTCAAGCACAAAAACGGTTTAATGCTATAATGAATCAATAACAAAATTAAAACAATCTCGCAAAATAACTTCCTCCTATGTAAGTAACTTGGTTTTATATTAATATTGTTGGAGGGGAAAGGAAAGATACCCGCTCAAAGATTAAACATTCCTTGGAGATTAAATAAACCGCGACAGAAGATAATAATCACGAAACTCGCCTGCAAGTAACGCAAAATCTCAATGATCGAAAATTTAGGTCATGGATACAACACTGTATTTCGCTTATAAACTTTCGACAATATCCACACTTACTGAAAAGTAATTATTATACTATAAAAAACATAGAAATACGGAACATTTTTATTTTCCAGTTTTTTTATTTTTAATTTTTGTATTTGATTACACAAATCTGCATATATGTATAATATACAACTAATAATAATAAATGCCGTTTGATGACTGTACTTTCAAAAGAATATTATCTACATGGATATCTACGTCATATCTTGAACAACGGATTCAAGGTAACCCGGACATAAAACGTTTCGTGCTTAACGCGAGTCCTGATGTACAATTACAGCTATAACCACATACCAGAGATTACGAGCTTCAAGCTTGTGTAGCATTTCTACCAGAAATTCGTATGACGGTAAGAAATTTACCTATAATGCCGGGTAATAATTCGTAATACTTTAGAATATTTTAAGAAACTATTTTATAAACATATTTTATAAAATATTTTTTAGAATAATTAATATCATAATTAATATAATTGAAAAATATTTTTATATTTTTTAGTGATAATATTTTAGAAAAAAATCCTTATACGGTCATTCAATGATGTAATTAAACGATGGGCACTTAATCATCTTACAAAAAACTGATACGATATAACGTATATAAAGAAATGATCTATAATCACACACATAATTATGCTGTTCATACAATTAATTTTCGGGAATATTTTTTTTTATCGCAAAAGAAATACATAAAATTTTAGATAGCAAAAGATAAGAGAAAAAAATTGAAAACAAAATGTGCAAGAAGTGTGGTAGAGAAAAAATATATGTATACTATTATTATTGCACATTTAGGCGCGACTCGCTTTTTATAATGATACATATTATAAAGATATACGGTTATATACACACTCGGCGAAGTATTCTGATGCGATTCATATAAAATAATTGCAAGTTTCAAGGCTTTGACAAATATTTCGTAGCTTTCCACGCGATTACATAAAGAACGCGTCCGGCTAACTTCCATGGCGCGTGCGTGTCATCTGTATTCGAGGTCTAAATAATTATGCGTTTCTATATTTCTGTTATTTTTACAATAGTCAGAGCGAATCATCGCTACGCTATCACGTATTCAAAAATTTAACGAGCAATTAAAAAATATTTAGAAATATTTCGCATATACATTTTATATGTATTGTTGCTTATATGAATCGAATTGTGCGATTGAAAATATACACGCTAATCATTTCGATCGATTGGAATCAATCACTCTCGATGCAAGTCAATCGATCGATCCAGACAGGAAGACTTTGAATTTCAACGACACCTCAATCAACGAAAGGGGAGGGGAGAGAAAGAGAGAGAAAGAGAGAGAAAGAGATAGCAAGGAAGGAAGCAGTCCATTCATGCATGACACATGCGTAAAGAAGTGTGTGTGTGTGTGTGTGGTGTGTGTGTGTGGGCGCACACACTTTACTTACGTTCATTCATAAAAATCTCAACCTTCGCAGAAGTTTACTTGTGTGTGTATGTGTGTGTCTGGAGTCTGGAGTATATTATAAAATAATAAAATTTATGAATCGTAAGATCACATTGAGTCACTCTCTCTCCATTCATCCGGCTAAATAAAGCACGATTATCAGAAAAATTAATATTTGTTATAATAAAGAATTATCTTTATCATCCACACAAAAGAACATTTTTATCAACGAGATATAACTCGTTATTTAAACGAAAAATTATTCTCTGTTAAATATATCAAATCGTAAAATCCGATAACAAGATTCTTTTAGAATATGATAATCGGATTTGATATATTTAGAAAGGAAAAAAATAAGAAATAAAAACATGGTTAATCTCTTTTCATCTATATATTTACAATTATAATAAAAACAATAATTACAAAATTAATTGCGAAAGAAGTAGATGTTTGTAAGAATTCAATCTCTGTTCTAAAAAGAAGTGTCTAAGAATCAATGATCCAAAGGTTACACTCAAAAAACGTTGCTGTCTCTAGGGGAATGACAGAGAGATGTGTGTCGAATTATTATCTCTCAAAAATATCTGAATGAATATATTTTTTATATTGTGCTCTCTCCCGCACAATATAATGACTCACGTCATAACTTTGCAATTACACTACAGATCATTTTCCTTAATTGATTTATTTCACACGAATAACACCAAAGTCCGATCGTTTCATCTTACATCTATGCAAGATGTTTATATATTTGTAATTTCGTATTAAATTACGAAAAGCTCAATTTTCCTCCTAAAGGAATTGCATCCTTTGCAATCAGGTAAATTTAATTCTCATACAAAACAATACATGTAATACACGAATACACACAATAATGTAAAAGTAAAAAGGAAAAACAAAAATCTCATCTTTCTTTGCTTCATCAGCAAACATATTCGTTGGACGATTCAACCATCGGAATATTAATCAGACCGCGCATAAATGTGATTAAATAACAGTAAAAATCCATCGGTCAAATCAATCTCCTCGATAATCGCCGCTTGCCTAATTTATAGTCTAGACACAAGATATAGTTTGATAATTCTCGCGTGACTCATCTTTTGCACAATAATGACTAACGTAATAACGGTATTTTGTCGGCAGCTTCAGGGACCTTTAATATATGTATAAATATAGGGTTAAGGAAGAGTCTTAATAACATCTCGTCTCTCTCTTGTTTTAATTGCTCCGATTATCATATTCATTTATACTAAATGTCTTGAATGGGTGTTTACGAAATACTTGGACAAACTTTTAGGATTTAAAGGTCCTCGCGTTAAATTTTGTATTACTTGTATAATCTTATTACCATTAATTTTTTATTATGGGTATAAATTTTTTTCTTTATTTTCACGTGAGGAATATGCCTTAGAAGTTTGTCCAAGTATTTTGTAAATACCTTATATATGCGACTATTCTTTGCGAAAACAAAATCAATACAGTCAGCTACGAAAGAATACACACGCGATAGCAGATCTATTGGCTAACTTTCCACGCAACGATATATGAAACATCTGATTGTGAGGACTGCCATTTTATGCGAATTTAGAACGCATAAGTGAAAAATAGACAGTGTTCTTCGTGTTCGATACAAGGGATGAGTCAGTTTAAAGAGCAAATCTCTCATCTGTACTTGGAATGTAATGTTATATGAATTGGATCTAATGACAATCTTCTGCGCGCATATCATTTTTACACACATGGTCTTTTGCGCGAGGAAAGAGCACGTCTTGTGTAACATTGGACCTCGGTATATAATTTTAGATAGTAGATAGAAATATGTCACGTGATTGATGAGAGATGCATATGTATGTAAAATGTGTAAACGATACATATATCGGTAAAAATTATTCCCTCTGTGCAATTATATCGCGCGACTATAATTATATACAATACAATTGATCAAATCGAGATTGATGACAAACGACACCGAGGACTTGAGTAAATTTACACGTAGTAGATAAGACACGCGGATATCTTTAGTTGTTTCACTTTCGACGTTCGTAAAACGTCAAGGTTACGCTGTGACACAGAGTTTAAAGGCCGATTCTTTGCGAAGTGACGATACTTTTCTGCCTGTGATTTCGCGATATGATAAGGTCTCCTTGAATAGATACAAACAATAGATCTTTCGATCTAAAATATGGACACTAAACAAATTCTCATTTTATAAGAAATTTTTACTGATTTTTAGAATGTTCTAAATAGGCGTCAAAAGAAATCTTATCTTATTAAAGAGAATTCTCTAAAGATTAGTATCAGATATTCCTAATTTATAAAAATGTAGACGAAATAGGATTTATTTTTACATTAACAAAAAAGTACATTATTTTACAGTATATTAGGTAAAGAGAGACTATAAAAAAGCTAGTATAGATCGATCATGAAGCACGAGACCTGAGTCTCTGAGTCCTATAAAAGTCTTTATTCATGAATACTTCTCTTAAGTCGTTCAAAACTTCTTTTTTAAGCCATTTATATTAGCTTTATTTTTATTCTTCATTTTATTAACGTCCATTCTTTTAATTAACTTTTAATAAAACTATTCAGTGACAAACACTGCACTGCATTGTAAATTGGGGGAGGGGGAGGTAACACTATATAATAGTATACAGTATTACAATAATGTGACTATATAACGTCAAATGGACGATTCGCATAAAAAACATGCCATATTGTTATTAATAAAAAATATATTTTTAGTTTTAAAGGATGTTCTAGGAACACTTAAGAATATCTGTTGTATAGTAGACAGTCTTCTTACTTCGAGAATTACAATTTTTTCAGTATATGTACTAAAAAAGTAGTATCCTCATGTTTAGACATTTTAACGCGTAATAATATAAATAATGTATAATTTTAAATAATAAAATAATATAATTTTGTTTTAAAGAGACTACTTTTCTTAATGTTGCAGAGTTATCTGGCGCAATATGGATATTTGCCACCGATAAATCCGGAAAATGGTGCCTTCTTAAACGAAGAGAAGCTGACGGCAGCGATAGAAGAATTCCAAGCATTCGCCGGTATTAACATTACGGGTATGTTATATATTATTTGCTTAAATTTAGTTTTAAACATTATATATACAAGGGAGAGATGATTTGAAATGATGGGTGAATTTATATTATCCCAAGTAGCAAACTGACGTCATTTGACGTCAAAATGACATACGCTTGCTATCTGGGTATCGGGTCGGTTGATGAATGGATCCTCATTGATGATTCACGTAGAAAATTACAAAGGATACGTTTATTAATAATAATATGTCGCCAGTATATTCATATGACTCAAAACAAAAAGAAGCAAAAATAGCAAAACGCGTGAAATTCTAGAGGTACAACCGCGCGCGCGTGTGCGCAATATGTCAAGTCAACTTGAAGTATGATAACAGTAGGTGGTTCCCTGTCAGTTGATGATTCAGAATTCAATGAAATGCGACCGAACTCTATCTGACGTTTTAACGATGACTCATTACATGTAGCAGCCTCGTCTTTCTCCTTCTTTCCCTCTCTACTCTCGCGAGAAATCATTGTACTCAGAAATACTTATTATGAAATATCGATTAAAAAAGTACGCAAGAAATCTTAAAACAAGAAAATGCATTTTGCACAACTGCGACTGAATATTGTCCTAATAAAATTTCTTGATAATTAGGTTTATTTATTGAGAAATATATTTATTTATGCTTTATCAGATATATAAAGCTATTAGTAGTTTGAGAAAATTTTTATGAAAGAAGGTACGAAAAATAAAAAAGATGATGATTCGAGACAAGAGTGCAGAAGTTTCACCAGTCATTAATGATAGTACATGAGAATCCATGACTAGAATAAGCAACGGAGTCATTCAATAAAAACCGAAGGTGAACGGAAGAGTGATCTAACTGTAGAATTGTAGGCCAGTCGGTGGTGGTATTATCCGAGATGAAGCGTGTTCATTGGTCATAATCGTACGCATTGTTGACGCATCCACAGTTACAGAGAGGATATAATTTGTAAAAAAATTAGAAAGAAGATAAAATGAAAAAAGAAGAATGGAATATAAAAACATTTTTCCAACAATGATTTTGACTTTATATTCGATATTACTTGTAAAAACTGTCACCATTGATTTATTTACGCATTCGTTCGCAACAAGATTTTTCTCATGATAGATAAAAGCGATGGGAAAAGGGATAGACAGTGTAAAAGAGTGAAAATTATATAAAATATGCAAGAAATCTTGTAAAACAAAAGAACTACATTTTGCACAACTGCGAAAAATTAAAATGTATAAGAAACAGCACGTAGAGAGAAAGTTTCCAAGTTATTTTATTATGAGATAAGATACATTTCTTATGAGATTTTGATCCGGAAACAAAAATGTAATCTCTGTCGCATGTAATCATACGCTCCGAATCTTTGCAACGATGAATCAGTCGCGTGACCACGCTGCTGCGAAACTGGTGGTAGCATATACGAGAGTTAACTCTCGTATTATTATGCATATTATGTATTACTATTTACTATGCATTACTATGTATACATGCATGAGAATTTAGTACGTGCATGGGATGTGCGAGAATACACACACACACACACATATACTTAATCTACGCATAAGAGAGGTAAACTAGTACACGAAAATACATATACACACGCCAACAGGTCGTACTTCAAGAATCAATATACCCGCGAATCCCCGATCATTTAATTACTTTTATCACGCAATTACTCGAAGATGATAGGAAACAATGCGGGATATAAGAAAGACGAGTCTTTTATTAAGAGTAACAAATATTTCGAATTTTATATATCCAATTAAAAATAAATAATAAAATTTATATTCAATTTTTCATGTTTTTTTTATTCCAGGTGAATTGAATGAAGAGACCGCGAAACTTATGGCTACGCCGAGGTGCGGTGTTAAAGACAAGGTTGGACCAGCCGCCGACGGAAGGTCGAAGAGATATGCTCTTCAAGGTAAAATAAGATAAAATCGACGTACAAAGTTGAATTTAAGATATAATAACGATATTACGTCACATTCCATGTCATGGAAAATCGAACAATTTTTCACGGTAATTGACAAATTTAAGAAAGTTTAATGCAATTCAGATTGCGCAGACGTAACCACAGGATATGACATAACTTTACGTTCGATCAATTGCAATCGATTATCTAATCGACGGACATTTCCTATAAAAACCCTGTCAGTGAAAAAGAGTCCATAATTTGAAGTTGATTGTATTAATAATCTCGGTTATCACAAAATTATGAAAAGAAGGCCAACATGTTATATCTTATTAAATATAGTTTATTTCACGTATTTATATTGTGCAATGTTGTATTTATTTCATGAATTACGTTTGACTGAATCGCGCATTTGACTTCCTGCTTTGTCTCACTACTGTTACGAGTTGTTGATATAGAGTCAGTCACCCTAAACGGGTTACACGGATCTCTATCGCGATAGTAGTTTGTTGGATGTTCTAGATGCATTCCAAAGTCCAGTCATACATACATGAATTTGTCCGAGTTGACAATTGTATTCTACATATGTTTCTCGCTATCTAATGGTAGAAAAGACGCGCGAGATCGACTATAAGATCTTATATATCATAAATACTTTGTATTTGAATAAAACGCAAATGTATTAGTTGTAAATATTAAAAAAATATATGTGCTAATTGCATGTGAGCCATTTATTTTGAAAGTAGTGTATAAGTTCACTTGTTCTTGTTTCTCGAGATTTCTTGTATACCTGTATACCTATAGTCAAAAATAAATAATTGCGTTATAATAAAACATAGTTTAAGTTAACGTTATTATTAAATAATTAAAAGTAAACATTTAACTCATAAGAAATGCTCAACATAACCTAACCGCCATTTGATTGAAGATAGCCAGAGTTTTATCTATGAAGGCATTTAAACGTTGTCCTATTGATAACGAACAGATGTTATCCCAACGCATTATCAATGCTTGTGACATCATACGAAATCATTCGGGAACCTTTGAAATGATCCGACAATTCTTATTCCGTTGTGTCAAAGGCTGTCTTCAATCAAATGGCGATCATTTTGAGCATTTCTTAGAAGTTAAGTGCTTACTACTAATGATTATTTAATATAATAACGTTAATATACACTTTTACTATAACTTCGCAACCATTCATTTTTATGGATCTAAATAAACTTTCTTCTTTATTTTGACATGAAGAATATGCCTAGAAGTTTATCTAAGTATTTCGTAAACACCTTCTATATGGTGGAATAACAAAGTGCATGATTGTGCAGCTTGGGACTAACCATGACTTTGAACCTAAGCTGCGCACACGTGCCCTTCATGTTTCAGTGAACTTGCTATGAAGTTCGGCCATGCATACATCCTACGGAATGTCTGTCGCAAAACTTAACACCTAGCGGTGTAACCCAATATTTTTAGCTGTTGTATGTTCTAGCCTTTGATTTCATTCTTTCTAATTTCGCATAGCTACGAACGAATCGTTGCGTAACTCTTGCACGGTATCATAATTGTCGCGCATACATATATATATATATATATATATATATATATATATATATGTATATATACATTATATATATAAATGCAGTTGTTGCATAAATCGTAGCTTTGTAACCGTGATGAGCATATAACACGCGAGCCGCGATTTTTATTCTTACGAGTATAATAAACAACACTATATATGCGCGATGACAATAACAGCGCAATCGCGCGGATTCTGCAAATTTATATGTAATTTAAATGAAAGAATAGAAACGTGTCATGTGCGCACATGTCGAGACCGATTCCTATGATGCGGAATCGCGATTGGTGCAAATAGGTGATGCGACAGCGTAACACAGATGTGCATGTACGTTACAATGGCCAATTATAATAGGAAAACTGGCCCAATACTGCGCAATGTATTAAACAAAATAAATGTGCTCTTTTACTCTTCACATATACTTAAAACTTACATCTTTTCTCTCATCCAGGATCCAGATGGCGTCCAAAAAATCTAACATACAAGATCAGCAAGTATCCGACTGGTCTGAACAAACAGGAGGTGGATAAAGAAATCGCGAAAGCATTCGGCGTTTGGTCAGGTGAAACTGATTTAACATTCACCCGCAAAACTGGACATGAAAACGTAAGATAATACTCTCTCTTCAATAGAAATATAATTTATATAACATATTTTCTCTCTACTTTTATATACTCACATCAATCGGAAATACGGATAATATATTCTTTATAAGTTCTGGAACTACTTTAGGTTCACATCGAAATTAGATTCGAAGTAGGCGAGCATGGCGACGGTGATCCTTTTGATGGACCCGGTGGTACTTTGGCACACGCATATTTTCCCGTATACGGTGGCGATGCTCACTTTGATGATTCTGAACGTTGGACCATTAGAAGCTACCGCGGTACCAATCTCTTCCAGGTCGCAGCTCATGAATTTGGACACTCACTCGGTTTAAGCCACAGCGACGTCAAGAGCGCTCTGATGGCACCTTTTTATCGCGGTTACAGTCCGCACTTTGTCCTAGATCAAGACGACACCTATGCTATTCAGGTATTTACAAAAGACATTTCTTACAAATAAACAACGGAATTGATGATTCAAGATTAGCTATCCAATATACAAAAAAAATATTTCAGGCTCTATACGGAGAGAAAACCACCAAGCATGGATCACGAGGATCTTCTCCGCCGCCTACCGAAGAAGATCCTGAATTGTGCAAGGACCCAAAAGTCGACGCAATGTTCAATACTAAAGATGGCGAAACTATTGTGTTCCAGGGTACGTACACGAGTTACAATTTTTTAATCGCGAACGTGAATTTGAATCAACAAACGTACAAAACAAATACGAATATCGAAGACTATGGAATTTCCAGGAAAATACTATTGGAAATTAACAGACTACGGTGTAGCTAGTGGCTATCCTAGACGCATTAATAACACTTGGAAGGAGCTTCCATCAAACATAGACGCTGCATTTACATACAGGAATGGCAAGACTTATTTCTTCAAGGTAACTATTTATCGAGAAACTAAGATAAATATTCACATTTATACCTTACATGTTGTATGTGTATGTATGTGCCGCCATAAATTTTGTTGACTATAACTTATTCCCCAACAACTGTGTCATTTTAGGGTACGCAATACTGGAGGTATATTAATACGACTATGGACGGTGATTATCCAAAAGAGATTAGCGACGGTTTCACCGGTATTCCCGATCACATTGATGCGGCAACTGTATGGACCGGAAACGGCAAGATTTACTTCTACAAGGGTGCGAAATTTTGGTGCTTTAATCCAGCGTCGAAGCCACCAGTGAAAAGTGACTATCCTAAACTTATTCAAAACTGGAAAGGCATTCCAAATCACATTAACGCAGTAGTAACCTACAAAGGTTACACGTACTTCTTCCAAGATAACGCCTACTATCGATTCAATGACCAAACGTTCAAGGTAAGTACACATATAAACCAGGGATTTTTAATTTTTGTATTATTTTTCAGCTGCTTTTTTATCACAATATACAGGGTGGCTCATGTAAAATGTCGCAAGCCAATAACTCTAAAAATATTTGTCGAATCAAAAAGTTGTTCGTGAGAAAGTTTATTCGAGGAGACTTTCTAACTACGTAAACATAAAATTGTCCTTGAAGGGGGAGCAGGAAGTAATTTCATAATTTTAAATGGAACCCCCTATAAAATGTTACATATTTGGATTCTGCGGGAAAAAATGTAAATTTTATCTGGAACATTTTTATTTGAAAAATGCTTCTATTAAAACTTTTACAAACATTTAAACTTTAAAGTAGAGTGCATTCAAACTAATGATAAAACCATAAATTAAATAAAAGATTTTATAATTTTTTTTTTTTTACTTTATCGAACTTGTCGATCCCCTATTCTCGACGTAATATAGAATATAGTAGCATAACAATAGCGCTGTAGTAAATAGACGCTTTCTCTCTCCTCTTTCTCTCTTTTTCTCTCTTTTCGTCCTATATTTTCCACATGATACGCCTATTATTAAAATTACTCAACATATTATTCATATGGAATAAAAGTGAAAACAATTATTTTTGACAGGTGGACGATGATAATCCTGCCTTCCCAAGATCAACGGCGCATTGGTGGTTTGGATGCAAGGCTGCTCCTAGAGGGACGTTAGGTAATGATCACTGGCCATTCGCATTTGCCAATAATCTGGACGTGGCTGACATTGACATGCACGACGATTACGGTAGTCTTGACAGCGTCGGTGACATCATCTTAGACGCAGGTACAAAATCTTTCGAATCCTGTCTAGCCTCGAAAAAATTTTTTAAAGATATCTATTATTCGCTACATTCATCTGAAGATTATTGTCCCTTGAGATTCTCCTAATTTAATTCGAAAAATATTATATAAATGCTTGTATATTGTTTTTTTTCTCATATTTTGTTACAAATTTTATCCTTCACACTTTTATTGAGAAGCGCGTAATTACTACCATATGATAATTATTAACTGTCGTTGAAAAATAATACACAATAAAAATGTTCCAAGAACAACGGGATGAATAAGTTTCCATGAATTTGCGTGAATTGCACTTCCTTTAGATTAATGCAACGAGAATCTCGCAATCCTAATGGATACTAGTAATTCGCTTCGCTCGTTCTATTTTGTTGAAAATAAAATCGAACATGAATAAAACTGAAAAAATCCCCTTAACATAGAGGCAGGCAGGAAACGCGAAAAAAATTTTCTATTAAAAATATTTTTATTAAAAAGATTTTCTCGTGCACCTGGCTATGATACTAGGGCTATTTCATGAAAAGAGACACGTACACGTAACATTTTTCTAAAAAAAATATCAGATTTTTAAATCTTCACTGATTGTGAGTTGACAATTTATTCAAATATATATAACACAATATTAAAACAAACCGATAGATTGGAATTAAAAGATTTTTTGCAACATGTCTTCCGATATTATACAATACATTATGATAGATCACGATTCACGATAGTTCTTTCATATCTCATATTTTATCGAGTCACAGATCGCTAAAATCTGATGTGACGCAATAGATAATGTTATTGTTGCGTGATATGAAAAGAATTTCGCGAACATTACCAAACGTATCATAATTCAACAGGGAACACATACACACATATACACACATTTCGGATATGTCGGAAATAACGAAATTATTTGAAATAAAAAAAATAAATAAAATGCTTGCACATGGTCTACATGTAGAAACATTCATAATATTATTTTGAGGATTCTAATACATGATAACAGCTATTCACATAATTAATAACATTCATTAGGGATAAATAACCAAGTTGAAAAGTAACAAATAATTAATATTAATTAGTTTTATAAGAAGATTATCACTTATTATTCTTACATACGCAATATTATATTTATTGTATATATAGCACCAAAACATCATAATCATTATTTTTATCATTATTCTATGTTAACCATTTAATCTCCAATCATCAAATTATATCATTATTATATTATTCACAGATTAAAAATTTGTCATTTTGCATTTAAGCATATTTCACTGCTTATAATGGTAATAATCTCGTAACATTATTAATTTTGCCAAAGCTCAGAGTATTTATTAGCCAGGAGACGGATGAGAATAGTTTTATTTTTGAAAATCTCGGTATCGAAAAATAAACGATGATAATGTGAAAGTTTGGCTTGTGTCATCGTCGCCATATCCAGTTTGACAAGACAAGAGTAAATACTATATACGAGAGAGTAAGACTTTTATCACGTTTTCTCTTTTTCCGTTTTTCCGTTTGCACGGACAGCTTTTATTAGCACATTAATGTGGGGTTGTGGAGTATAGACAAAACTCCATCTACTTTTGTCTATGTTGTGGCGTACTATGCTTTTTTCCCCTCTTTACGTACTCTGCCTCCGTCTCTTCTATACATGATTTTTATTTTATATCAAGAGAGAAGTAGTAGTATTATATTATAAAAGTATCATCTTTGTGTTGCATGTGAACCTTTTCCTTTGTTTCGCATCATCACTCACAACTTGATCGACACATGTAGCGAATAATGAATCAAAGTTACACTGCACCTCAGCACCAACTTATTGTAAAATCTATACCCATAAGAGTACACACGTGCACACATCTGCGCACAAATATGAAATAAAATATGGTGCATGAGTAATCATTGCCACTGGCAGTTGCGTTGTTTGGAACTTAATATTGCATAAAAACATAAGGGTTTTCGACTAGTCCCTCCTAAACTAACAATATGCTGACGCTTACAGAAAGTTTCCCTTTACCCCTACAATTCTTATTTTTATTATCTTTATTTTTTATTATATTTTTCATATTTTATTCGCACAAATTTTTTTTTACACGCACACGCGTTATATATTTTACTTTTTCTCATACATATATATACGTATATTGTTTTCGCTATTTTCTCGAAAATTTGATGTATTATAGTCGAGTTATTAGTTGAACGCTCTGAAAACACAGCATGCATTGATCCTGAATTGCACAATCTTTCCCTTATCTCTTTAACTTACAATTTATTTTGATAATTTAAATTTTCTATTGATTCTGTACGCTCTCCTTTGCCAATTTGCTTCTTATTTTAATTACTTTCTATTTTATTATTGATTGTTTGAAAATCTCTGAGAGCTATAAAATATTTTTCTTTTCGATAATTATTTTTTTATATACATATACAATTCTTGTTACTTTTACACTATGTTTACTTTTTGTTTTAATTTAAATAAATTTTTGTTTTACTACATATATGATAAGAATAATGTAAGAAAATAATATAAGAAAAATACCTTCACCCTATTAGTATATATGTGAATGTACAACATATACAATGTATATGTATACATATACATATATATGTATATATGTGTGTGTCAGATAGCAACGTCGTTTGACATTATTTGATGTTAAAATGAAGTGCTCTTGCCTCGAATGTATATGTATGTATATGTATGTATATGTATGTATATGTATATATACAGGGTGTAACTGAACAAACATATACGGAACACACCATCAAATTCTCTGGCCAATTTGGAGACGATTTTTCTTCAGTGAAAATGTTAAGGAACCATAATTAATAATTTTCAAGTTATAAAATGATTGAAAAAGAAGAGCTTTTCACAAACTAAACTTTGTAGAGTTAAAATATTAACAAAACTACATTCTTCAGTTAATTTCAGGTTAATTTACTTTAATAGAATTTTAATTTAAGGCTTACCTAGTTACAAAGATACAAGATGGCAAAAATTTGAAATATGCAAAAAATAATGATTTCCTTCGACATTTTCGCTGAGGAAAAATCGTTTCCAAATTGGCCACAAAATCTGATGGTGTGCTCCATATGTTTTTTCAGTTACACCCTGGTATATGTATGTATATAATATACAAAATAATATATAATATACAAAATAATTCATTGGTACTCACGTATTTAATGCATCAAAAGTTTTCCAACAGAATAATAACTTTCCTTGGACAATAATTTCAATCGACATATCTGATAAACATTTTATAATTATACTTTTACATATTTTTATAATGTTTCGATAGCAAAAAGTTTTAGTTTAAAATATTTGATAGATAAAACGAACTTTTTTTATTTGATTTCAATATATTCAATTATTGTCCGATATATATTGTCCTGTTGTACACGCGTATATATTGATAATAATTTAAAAGATATAATTCACATTACTAATTTAAAAGGATAATTCACATTCTCGTAAATAACACTATCAAACATATGATTGTTTATAAAAATTTGAGGAGAAATTTGGCCTCTCAAGCCAAGACGATCAACTACCCGCATTAACCGGGAGCAATCGCCTTTTCCAGACGACAACAATGTACATACCGAATTCGGGAAAAAGTGAGCGGTCAACGCGGCACGAACCCACAACCGGTACACGTGCCAAAAAAAAATCTCGATTATTTACATGCAGAAAGTCAAATATATAAAGTTCCAAACAATAAATGGCAACTGGCGGCGGCAACGATGAGAGAAAAAAATGACCGGCACCAGTCACCAGTACGCACGCACCGCGCATTGATTCGATTCGCACCTGTTTCACGCATGCGCGAAACCTACGCGCATGCGCGCGATCGGACATGCGGCGTACCGTTCAATCACGGTTCATGTTATCGCGCGAGACTACTACGATTCCAATTTGAACTCTCGACAGGAGGAATTGACGAACTCGTCACGTCGTCGAATCATCAGGATCACGCGGATTCCGGAGCGTCTGCACATTCGTCGAATCCATCGGAGAGAACGCGGCAGCTTTTGCTCGGCATCGTGACGACGATCATCGCGAAGTTCGTAGTGGTTATGTAAAAAAAGTAGCGCGTGATCGACGAAACTCGGTTTTCGAGGAAGATATATACGCGAGTGCTGCTTCGAAAAAGAAAACTTATCTACCGTGCTGACGACGCGATCGGAATCGTTATTAATACGGTGATTTAGAATTTATTGCGCTCCCGATAAGTATAGATAGCTAGAAAAATTACGACGAACAGGATTTAGCCAACTGAATCGCTGAACTACTGCGCATATGGCTGTGCATGCGCATTGATTAAAAATAATTCGCGCAGCTCTGTGACGCGTATTTTAATTTTGCACACGCCTTATTATAATTACCAGTGCAAAATAATGTGTATACGCGCGAGAATATATATATACATATATATAATACCTTTGAACAATCTTTTAATACGCAGTAATGTAACACAGGACATTCTCTACACTGCCTATTTATTCGTGTATCCATCATTTACAAAGACTTTTAAATGTCGAAGATGTTTATCGATTTTTTTTGGATTCGAAAAGTTCCATTAAGGAGATCCTAAAGTTGGTTCTGCCGTACCGACAGAAAGTGAGGTTAGAAGTGACCATAAATCTATTTATTGGCTATACAGATTGTTTTTTATCTGAAATTGGAACGCTTCGCGGTTTGTTAATATTAATACTTTAATTGTGTGAAAGAATTGATCAATCTGTATAGTCAATCAAAATATAAGAAGTTGCAACTAGTTGTATACTCTTTATATTTTGATTAACTATATACAGATTGATCAATCCTTTCGCACAATTAAAGTATTAATATTAACAAACCGCGAAGCGTTCCAATTTCAGGTAAAAAACAATCTGTATAGCCAATAAATAGATTTATGGTCGATTCTAACCTCACTTTCTGTCGGTACGGCAGAACCAACTTTAGGATCCCCTTAAGATCAAGTGGTATATGAGGGATACATATATGACACTTTGCGAGAGACATGACAATTAATAATTAAAAAGCAATGATCAGAGTTCTTGACTGACAATATTTTTGAAAATATTTGTTGATTAAAAAGTGTTACATGGGTATTATAGATTTTATTTATATGTATATATGTTAAGGCTCCTTGGTCCTCGCCGCGATGACTGTTGGATTATGATATCAGAAGCGAGAAAATACACGCTGAAAATTTTTGCGTACCATATTTTTAAATAAATAAACGATATTTTAATGAAACAACAACTTATTTAGATGGATTTTGCACGCTTTTAAATTATTCCGAAAACTTTTTTTCCCTTTATAATCAATCAACAGCTGTAAAATGACTGTAATACAGCCCAGTCTCCGTCTGGTTTTTATGCACATGCGCAGACATTCCGCATGACAAAGTCTAATGTTTCAATTATTTTACGGTTGTTGATTGACTGTCAAGGGAAAAAATAGTTTTCAGAGTATTTTAAAAGTGTGCTAAAATCATCTGGGGGTCGATTATGTAACTTTTCTCTAGAGCGGAAACGTGAAAAGTGAACAATTTCACCATTGAAATCAATGCGTGATTGGCGCAATCAGAGCAAAATTTTTCATTTTTCACGTTTTCGCTCTAAAGAAAAGTTACATGATCGATCCCCAGAAGTTGTGTTTCGTTAAAATATCTTTTTATCTAAAAATGGCACACAAAAATTTTTAGCGTGTATTTTCTCGCTTCTGACATCATAATCCAACATGGTCGCTGCAAGAACCAATAAGGAGCCTTAAAATTATATATAGATGTGCAAAATGGATGTCCAAATAATAATCCATTTAAAAATAGAAAACGCAAAATAGTTGGAATCTTTTCACTTGAAAATGCAAAATATTTTTTAGATTTACACTTATTTATATTAGGAAATAGAAAATGAACATTTTTAACATAATTTTTTTTTAAATAATATGTTTTTTAATATTTACATTTTTATTTTTATTTAAATTTTTATTTTTTATTATTTATATTTCTTACTATTATTTTTATTCTTATTAAATTCTTATTTCTTTTAGTATAAACTTGAATTAAAAATTAAATTATATTTAACATTTGGGATTACAAAAAAATGTTTGCCTCTATTGTTTATAGAGACACTTCATTGTTTACAGTTATTCTTTTAAAATAATATTTTGATTACAATGCTTTTTAGAAATGGAACGTGCGCTTTCAGACAAACAAGTTTTTCAAAATGGTTAATAAAAACCATTTAAATAGAAATGTATTTTAAATGTTTTTGAAAAAATCTATTTTAAATGCAAAATACGTACAAAATATTATAGGCATTTTGCATTTTGTACTTCCATTTTAAATGCATCTATTTCAAATAATGCACATCTCTGATGAAAATATATTTTCTGTATAAAGTTTTGCACAACACACATACCCCTAATTATATTCTGTATACATATTATTTCTTCGACATCTAATCTAATTTATCCTATGTCTAATTACTTGCGTGCTCTATCCACATTTATACGTATGTCTATAGTACTCATGTCACTACTATATTATGTTACAATCGTTAGAATAATTGTTATCTTATGTGCCTTAGAAATATTTTTGTAATTTATACATTAAAGAAAGGATTGCATTATATGTAAATATCGAGTCTGTCTAAACACAGCTTTTTTTGGAATGTCGCTTTAAATCAAACATGTGATCGCTTACATGTCGCCAATGTTAGTTAGTAGCGACATTATGTAGGTTGAAGAAAACACCTGTTTTTATATAATACTTCCATCATAATTTCTACCAGTAATAGCTTGTTTATCTTAAGTTTTTATATGTAATTTTATATACAATATACATATATGTTATATAGTATATAATATATATTATATAATATATAGTATATATATGTATGTATATATTTATTAGAATTGGTATTATGAGTAATTAAAAAACTAAAGTTGTGTTAGATGGATTTCTCTGACAATGTGTGGTGCTATTGGTGAGAATTATATATATATATATATATATATATATATATATATATATATAAAATTCTTATGTATAAAGCATTAGATTCTCGATTCTACAAAATAAAAGTGCACTTTAAACTGTGTTTGCAAAACAATGTTATCTCTCTTCATTAAGGAAAAAAGAAACTGTCTTCACTGTAAAGTGTTAACAAGATGTTAATATACTTGTATTACATATTTTCTTACATTTGAAAGTGTTTTAATAATAATACTGTAAGTATTTTGACCAGTACTTAATTGTAAGAATTACTCTTAGCTTTTAAATATATTATCAGATTAAAAAGGTAAGAAAAACCTTGTATTTCTTGTTTGTTAAATAAAAGAATCTCTGTAAGAGAGGAAAAAAATAAGTAATTTGTAAATAAATGAATATACTCGTTTAACCAAATTTTTGCTAACATTATTTGCTAACATGTGCAGCTTTGGCATCAACTACATGATATTTACATGAATTTAATTGTATGTATGTATATACAAGGTCTTTCTTTATATTATTACTGACTTCAGGGTGTTAATGATTCATATTGAAACTTGCCACACCATTGTGTCGTGCCCTAAATAAAATCTCTATTGTATTATATTTTTCATTGTCATATATAATAGTATTAATAAATATGTTTATTTTAAATCATTATTATTTTAATCATTATTTTTAATTAGATATTGTATTCAGCATTACAAAATTTATATTCTATGTTTGTAATATGTAGGCTGACTTTATATTATTTAGAAAAAAATTATCGATTATACAAAAATATCACAAGTATATTTATTGTTTCTTTTCTATTTGTACAAGATTTTTTTTAAATACTGGCTTATATGTTAGAAGTTTACCATAACTTTTAAGAAGTTGTTTCCAAAAATATGTAATGTCCGACATTCGCAAATTATTCCATATAAAATCTCTACCGCGATATGCAATTTTCTTCATTAAATCATCATTATTCCTTGCAAATTCAATCAAATCTCTGAAAGCATAACAAAACAAAATCAATTAGTCATGACAATTTAATAAAGATAGACTATAAACCACAGACATCTATATATAAACTAGACTGCTAACTCCCTCAATTTCACTTATGTAAAATGACCGCAGAAAGTATATACCAAAATATCTCATTCTGCGCATGTACATATAGTATACGTAACATGTACTATAGACACACACATACGGAATCCAGCCTATATATGTGTCAATACATAATTACTTAGTACATAAGAAATCGAATCATATGTACATAAAGGAGTTAGCAGTCTAGTTTATATATGGATGTCTGTGCTATAAACACATATAATTAGATAGTTTAAAATCTTACTCTAACTCTTTTTGATTTGCGTTTTTAGAAACAGGTATATAATGAATCCATGGTTTCATGGCATAATAATAAAACTCAGTCCATTCGTCGCCCACATGAAAAACTAACGATTGGCATAAAAATAGATGTTTGTGTCTAAACGAAGCCGCCACACCACGAAAATTAAACAAGTATTTATATCTACAATGAGACTCCAAAGGCACCTCTGATGCTGGTGCTGCATGTAAAGTATCCTAAAACAACATTTATATAAGGATATAATATTGTGCTAATAATTTATATGCATAAATATATAATACATAATATATAATTATATATTATATCAAATATATTATTATACCTCGTTAGACTTCCACGCCTGATTTTTAGTATATTGAGCATCCACCAAATGAGGTTTATTACGACTTAATAAAATTAAGTTATCACGTTCTGAACTTGTTCTAGAGCCACGAAAGAATCCTTTATTTTCTTTCTTTTCCCATAGAGTTTCTGAACTTGCCTTATTTAAGAGTTTACGATGCTGATCCCATCTACCAAGACCACTAGGATACAACGAGATAGCTGGACCACCTTCCCAAAATGCCCATGCTGGATACATAATATCATAATATTGCGATGTCTATAAATACATTTTGCAAGCTGCTCAACTTTCATTACATTATATAAATGTAACTTAATTGTATAAATATATCTGCTTGTAACAAAAGCTTCAGAATAGATAACAGATAAAAGAATCTCTTACCTTACTAAATGAAAAAATAGGCATTGCATTACCAAAATATTCACTGGATTGAGGATAATCTCTAGTATTTATTATTAAATCCATATCTGATAAATTACCAATTACTTTTAATAAAAAATGTTCTATTCCAGCGCATCTGGCTGGAAACATACAATCCTTCTCTGTGTATAATTTCCCTCCAATTATTTGATAGAACGTACCCCTGTGATTACAATAGAATTTAGTACAAATAAAAGGCAGAAAAGATTGATACTATCTCATCAATATAAATCAATATTCTGTAAAAACCTAGTTTTTGCAGCAACTATCATTTCTTCGCTTATACCCTTCTTTTTAAAAGGACTTAAATCCTGTCTGATGATATCTCTAAAACACAAGTTCTTTGTGTTGTTGCACTCTTTATAGTTTTGTTCTGCATCTTGAATCATCGTTAGGTATTTCTGACATCCCTCATTTATTGCTAACAATATAAAAAAGAACAATACATATATTCGATTATTTTATTATATACATTATTTATTATTATATTATATCATATATTTTAAATATTTCAGAATTATTAGTAATTATTAGTAATTAATTTTTATTTAAGTTTGTTAATAAATTGTTAGTACATTGTAAAAGTTATAATACACAATACCTTTTGTATATTTCTGGTGATCAATCTCGTTTTTTTTACAGAAGTTAGCACTATCCGCCGAACAGAATTGTTCTTCGCATAAGCCATTGACGAAAAGTAGTGTCAAAAGGATGAATATATAAATTAATCTCAACATATTTTTTTAATCATTTACACAAAAGTAATCTTTAAAAATATGCATACAAAGTAAACGCTAAAAGCCAATTCGCCAATTCTACAATGTGCCCTTTGCCCTCTTGCTTAGGTACTAGCACCGACTAGGTACTAGCAGAGAGAAGCCTGAGAGAGGTCATGCCGGCGATTTTCGTGGGACGCTTTTATTAGGCCGTACAGCAGCGCCGTGCATCCACTTTTAGGAATTGGAACTACGTATCCACATCCACTTTTCGATACCATCGATTATTTGGTTCATGTCCGTGCTAAATACATCCACTTTCATTTCTAGAAGTAAAATCTAAAATCATTTTTTACGCATGTGTGTCCACACATCTTATATCTATAAATTATAGATAAGAAATACATTTCGTGTATATAAATAAATTTAAAAAAAAAAATATATATATATATATATTTTTTATGCGATATTTTACATTATTTTAACATATCTTTTACATTTTAACATATACTTTAATTATATATATATATATATATATATATATATATATACATATATAGATTAATTATATTAAAGATCTCCGGATGTCGAAGCGAGAGGACGAGAACGATGAGAGAGCAAAACGAGATCATGTCGTCAGTTTCGCAGTCTTTTACGCGAGGCTTTCTTCATTTATATTATAGTATTTCACGAATATATATGTATATGTATATGTCATCTTACTGTAGAAAATAACATTTTTATAATTCGCATTTTGTCTACTGAAAATAATTTTAATGGATTAAAGATTAAATCATCCGATTTATGTCGTGTTTGGTGTCATTTTAATCGCTGAAATTTCATTAATCCATTAAAATTATTTCCAAATCGATAAAATACAAATTAAAAGTTTTAATTTTTATGTATAAAATGTTTATATTCGCGTGAATTATCGTAGATAAGGAAAGTTTCCCGATGTCGTCGAAGCGAGAGCGAGAACGAATAAAGAGCGAGCGAGATGACGTATCATCAAAGAGTTCCGAAGTCTCCTCGCGAGGCTTCCTTTATCTAATCTTTCATATATCATATGTCATGTTACTATAGAAAATAAAATTTTGATAATTCGCAATATATCGAATTGAAAATAATTTTAACGGATTAATGAGACTTTTGCGATTAAAATGACACCAAACACGACATAAATCGGATGATTTTTAATTAAAAATGTAATCAAAATTTTAATTACTTTTAATTAAAAATCATCCGATTTATGTCGTGTTTGGTGTCATTTTAATCGCAAAAGTCTCATTAATCCGTTAAAATTATTTTCAATTCGATATATTGCGAATTATCAAAATTTTATTTTCTATAGTAACATGACATATGATATATGAAAGATTAGATAAAGGAAACCTCGCGAGGAGACTTCGGAACTCTTTGATGATACGTCATCTCGTTCGCTCTTTATTCGTTCTCGCTCTCGCTTCGACGACATCGGGAATCTTCCCTTATCTACAATAATTCACGCGAATATAAACATTTTATACATAAAAATTAAAACTTTTAATTTATATTTTATCGATTTGGAAATAATTTTAATGGATTAATGAAATTTTAGCGATTAAAATGACACCAAACACGACATAAATCGGATGATTTAATTTTTAATCCATTAAAATTATTTTCAGCAGACAAAATGCGAATTATAAAAATGTTATTTTCTATAGTAAGATGACATATACATATACATATGTATTCGTGAAATACTATAAATGAAGAAAGCCTCGCGTAAAAGACTGCGAAACTGACGACACGATCTCGTTCTCGTCCTCGCTTCGACATCCGGAGACCTTTAATATAATTAATCTATATATATATATATATATATATACATATATATATATATAACAAATATATAATTACGAATTTAAATGTCTTATGAAATATATAAGGACTTAAACCTTTATTTTTTATTTTACCTTTTTGAAAGTAAATGTATAATAGATTAATGAAATTTTTACAGTTATTAGAACGACATCAAACACACGATGACGCATGAATCAGATAATTTTTAATTAATAAATATATATGAATAATCAAAAATTATCCGATTTAAGTCGTGTTTGATGTCTTTTAATTGCAAAAATTCAGTAAATAAATATATTATAAAATTATAATTTTACTTTTACTATTTTAATTATATAATTTTAATTTTAATTATATAATTATATAATTTTACTTTTACTATTTTAATTGTATATATGCGCACATATATATAATATATATTCATCCGTGCGCGTACGTAGTGTATACATATATGTATATGTTAAAATGTAAAATATCGCATATAAAATATATATATATCTTTTTTTAAATTTATTTATATACGCGAAATGTATTTCTTATCTATAATTTATAGATATAAGATGTGTGGACACACATGCGTAAAAAATGATTTTAGATTTTACTTCTAGAAATGAAAGTGGATGTATTTAGCACGGACATGAACCAAATAATCGATGGTATCGAAAAGTGGATGTGGATACATAGTTCCAATTCCTAAAAGTGGATGCACGGCGCTGCTGTACGGCCTAATAAAAGCGTCCCACGAAAATCGCCGGCATGGCCTCTCTCAGGCTTCTCTCTGTACTAGTCATGAAGAATAGAGATAAGGAGGCCGAACTAGCATTGAGGAATTATCGAAATGTGCGACCAAATGTCGAGCCTAATTGTAGTTTATTAATGCTCCGCAAGGTTGCGCTTTTGCCTCACGGGACTCACACGTACACGGTGGACTTTTGTGTTAGTCATTCTCTATCCTTCTTGCTCTACATCCTGCAATCTCTCCTCTCTCTCAAACTAACGAGCATCTTGTGATTGCAATGCCATCTATAGGTACCTATAGGTACTACTATCGGGCCTCGGTTTTGGTCGCACATCCCAAACACATAGGCCGGTATTCATAGTCGGTTCTTATATTTAAGACTGTCTTAAGTACAATCTTAAGATGTGATTAACCAATCACAGAACCGTATTTGCATCTTAAGACATTACTTAAGACGGTCTTGAAATAAGAACGGACTATGAATACCGGCCATAGTTCGGCCTCCTTATCTCTATTCTTCATGGTACTAGTAAAGACGGTCAACCCTGGGTAAATTTCTGTCTACCAAATGGGCTCGGTTAAAGTCACTAGATAAACAAAGTACCGCAATCATCCGCCATTTTGACGCCAACACGCGGCTCGTTCAAATTAAATATTTGCATGAATGTATTTTGAGAATAAAAAAGAAAACCGTAAATTACATAAATCAGTATTTTTATTTATGCTTATTACTTACATGTGCTTTCATAGCAACGCTTCTACTATTCTTAGTATTTTTTATATCGTTATTAGTTTCCTTTTTTAAGGAAAAGTGAATGCGTGCTATAACAAATGTTTTAATAAGTTTATAAATAATATTGTGACACGATGGAATAAAACTTGTAGGACAATCTTTTAAAAACATTTGCACGAACTGTATGACCGGTAACTTATTTGAAAGTAATTTTGTTTCATTTTTCCTAAATAATAATTCACATTTATATATAATGTTATAGATATCCATAGTTAGAAATGTTAAAATATTTTCCTTATACTCTCTAAGTCTAGAGAAAAAACTTATATTATTATTATTATTATTATTTTCATCACTCATACAATTAGTTACAAGATTCCCAGATAGCCAAATCTGTCAAGAGCATGTATTAAAACTGTGTGTTATATATTTTTGCCAGCAAAAAAACTGCAGATTTTATACAAAACTTGTTATATCAGATAATGATAGCAGAACGTTGGCAGAAATGTTATAAAATCTGCTGACATAATTTGGCAGCAAGTCAGTAGCAGAAATCAAGCAGGATTTGTATAGAATTATCATAGCAGATTGGTAGTAGAAACCGAGCAGGATTTGCGTAACGCAGTTTGGTGTCAGATTGACGGCAGAAATCGAGCAAGATTTGCGCGCGCACAATCTGATGGCAAATTGACAACAGGATCTGCATTTTGCAGTTATTTAATAGTTCCTTCACCTACCGCTATGTGATGTATTTTCTCGCAATCAAATTTCTGTTAAAAATAGATATAAAGTCTGCAAGTCGTGGCTATTAATAAAAGATCAAAAGTATATTTTTCTATCAGTTTAATTTTTGATATCTGACAAGTCTAACATGAGAATATTAAACTTATTAGAATCAATAGGATATACATGAAAAATTATCCATTTACTTTCTATTTAAAGCATAAAGCAGAATTTATTTCTCATATAAATTATATCTTAAATTTTATAAATTATATAAATTAAATTATTTTTACAATTTATTTTATTAATTTAATTAATAGATTAAATTGAACATTTAAAATTGCTATGTGAGATATAACTACATACAATATAATATGTTATACATTAAATATCATATTTATGAAAAAAAAATTATAAGTAGCGGATAACACGTCTTATGCATCTGTTATATTCATCGAAAAATATTGAATTTTATTATACTTATATATTCAAATGGCAAGGAATTGTGCAGATCCTGCTCGATTTCTGCCGCCAATCTGCTATTAGATTGCGTTTGACAGATCTGTTCGGTTTCTGCTGCCAATCTGCCATTAAACTATATGTGCAGATCTGCTCGGTTTCTGCCGCCAATCTGCTGTCAGATTTTGCTTACTAACTATGCTAGCAGAATATCATCAATTGCGGACACAGTGGATAGGAATCTGCTGTAAAGTCATGATTAGATCTGCTGTCATACTGCCGACATGCTGCTAACATTTTGCTATCTGGGTTATTAAAACAATGATCGCAAATTTTAAAGTTTTTCTTGATCTTATATAATAATGCACCTGTTAAATGATACAAAGCTGTTTGTATTTCATCGCTTAAATCTGTCTCATCTCCAAGTAATAGATCATATATTTCTGTATCCCATATCTGGTCTTCAATACCACAGTATATACAATAGCGCACTTCGCTCTTGGCAATTAGCAGTGTGTCATCCGCATATGAGACATTCTTTTACAAATCGAACACCTAAAATGGGGTAACATTTTTTATTTGCTTTAAAAATTTTTTACTTGTTTCTTATACAAAATAAGCCAACACGTATTTTGGCATTTTTTTTTCGTCAATATTTTCGAAAAAATAGACGGTTAAAATTTTGAAAACTCGCCGATTATGCCCCTATTTAAATCGCGATAACTCCGCTTCTATTCATCGTATAGAGTTCAATTTAGGCTCATTTTCAAGGTAATAGAATTATCTTCATTTTAATGTCGATTATTATTATATTTGTTGTTAACTTGTAATTATTATAAACAATTAAAGTATTTAAAATCATTTTACTACTCGAGGCCATCAGTTTAAAAATGTAAAAAATACCATCGTATTCTTCGTTTTATTTTCTATAAAAATAATATTTTTTTAGAATGGTCATTTGATCCCATCTGTATGGAATAAATTAATTTGTACTGCAGGACGCGCTCCGCGGCGCGCGGCGGCGGACGCTTGGTCGTACTGCGCAGCACATGTATACGCATTCGCGTTTGTGCATGTTCTACCGGAGTCAGTTTCTGGCATCACTGTTCTATACCAGGCACAGTACAGTATATTTTTGACTGTTGAATGTAGTAGACGATTTGTGAGGATTTCGATTTTTGCGGTTTATGTTTTATTATACGTAGATTTAGTTTTAAGAGTGTGCATTTTGAAATGTAGTATGTAATTTGAAGTGTTATTATATTTTGTGAACAAATGTAAGTATTATTATTATCATTCAATGATGCGTATTTTAGTATCCAATGTTTTTTTAGTTATCCAATTCTATATTCTATCGTGTACATACTTACAGTGACATTGAAGATTGAATTATTGTAATTCAGTTGGTGAATGCCTGTAATCTACTATGTATGACATATAACAGGATTTTGCTAGCATGTGTGATGAGCGCTATTAGGCGATAATTCTCCCTCTCCTTCATCTGTTAGTTGGACCTTTTTTGTGGAGTGGAATTATCATCGAAGTAGTCCCTCCCTGGGCCATATCGTAGTAGTCCATATCTGCCTTTTGGCAGATGCGGTGGACGCGCTCTATTCCGGCAGGCCCCATCGCTTTGAACACCTCCGCAGCAATACGGTCCACCCCAGCAGCCTTGTTGTTGGCTAATTTCCTTATAGCTCTCTCTCTACCTCTTCTCTTAGGATGTACGATTCCTGGGGTACTTTCCGATTCACGCATGATGCGCATGAAGTGACAGAAAATCTATAGTTATGTCACGCATATTATACATTTTCTGTCACTTCATGCGCATCATGCATGAATCGGAAAGTACCCCTGTTCGTACGGTTCCTGTTCATACTCTCCTTGGCGACCGTCTGTCATCAATTCATTCTCCGCATATAGTCCCTCGCAGTATCTCCTCCAGACCTTCATTACGTTGTCGACATCTGTGACCAAGATCCCATGCTCGTCATAGACAGACCAAGTATGGGGTGTAAATTTGCGCGTGATCTGTTTTATCTTGAGGAACACATCTCTGGATTGGAGGCGATCCGCATGATTTTGAATCTCTGTGTAGATGTTATTTAGAAAGTTGTTTTTGTCTCTCCTGCAATTTCTTTGTATGGATGATAATAGCTTGCGATATTCATCCATCGTTCTGGTGTTGTTTAAGCCAATTGCCAGCAACTTCCTTCTCCTTTCTATTATCTGGAAGGTATTGGCAGAGATCCAGGCACGGCTTCTTGCGTACTCCTTCGACCGCTGTGTTTCAAGTAGGGAGGCCGTGGTCGCGTCTCTGAAACGGGTCCACAAGTCATCTGGAGTTGCAAATTCTTCCCTATTCATTGACGCAATTTCCTCGTCCAGCTTGTCAGCGAAAGCAGCCCGGTCAACTATCGGAGGCAGTCTATCTCCTCTTGTAGCTCTCCTGCAGACCTTTGTCTTCACTTTGAGCTTGCATGTCAGTAGCCTGTGGTCTGTGCCACAGTCAGCTCCAGGGAGTGTCTTCGTCGAAAGTATGGTTGATCTTCACCGGTTACAAATTAGAATATAGTCGATTTGGTTTTTACTATGTTTGTCTGGTGTGACCTCCAGGTATACAGTTTCCTTATGTGTTGTTGGAAGACCGTGTTTGCTATTGTAAAGCTGTTATCAATACAGAACTGGATAAGTCTTTCGCCTCTCTCTTTTAACATGTACAAATTACAAAATAAATTAAAATGTAAAAATGTAAATATGCGGATTGTAAGTGATGTTTTTAGAAACTTAAATTTTAAATTTAAATATAATTTTTACAAATTTTGAAACATTTTAGAATTAGATATATTAGAAAACCATAAGTATGAATTAATTAAATTAATCATATTAGAATACTTAAAAGTTAAGTAAAAATTTCGTTGTGGTTTTTGGTCGATTGTGAGCAAGCGCAGCACCCATCTGGCCGACAGCTTCTTCATGCTCAAATGTTTATGCAAGATATTAAAAACACGTTCGTTTGAGATGTTTACCATCTTGGCTATCTCGCGTATCTTCACTCGACGGTCGTCCAATACAATATCATGGATTTTATTGACTGTTTCTTCAGTTGTGACCTCATTCGGACGTCCCGGGCGCTCAGCATCATTCGTGCTTGTACGACCACAACGAAATTCAGTGAACCACTTGTGAACCATTCCATGCGACGGAGCAGAGTCCCCATAATACTTTTTTAGCTTTTCTTCAGTTTCCTTAATGGTTTTTCCACGCAAAAAGTAATGTTTTATTAGCACACGAAATTCACTTTTTTCCATTTTAGCAAAAAACACAAACTTATCCGCTTTAGAACGCTGTCAAAAAATTTCTATTTGACAGATCTACTTGAAACTTGGTGTGTATACTTAAATAAGATGGTAAATATCAGAAATAAAATTAGATTGCGATTTGAGTGCCATATCTTGTAAAAGTCACTGACTTATCGAACTGCCGTCGTACATACATATGTACAAAAACCGTTTCGTTTAAGGGACAGTAGATTATATGAATAAATATTGTATTTTACGATTTTCATGATTTTATACTTGTTTTTTTATCATTATCTCTTATTTATTCAAATAATAATATTATAATAATGTATTTTATTTTTATCTTTGACTCAAAGATTTCGTTGAATATATAACCTTGATGTGTTTGAAATTCCTGCTTTTTGGTCATCGTGGCGGGGCCTAACTCTCGCAATATATCGCAATATATCAAATCAATGTTGTATTCTTTCTTTAGCATTGTCCATATAGGAAAAGTGGGGGTAACTGGCAGTCCATATTTATATAGTCAAAGATAGGAATGCTTCGTCTATATATATATATATGTCATTGTAGAATGGGCCTAAGGCCGGGTCTACATAAGTCGTAGAATTGTAGATCGTAAGAAAATTGACCAACCACAGTCGATTATTTCAAAAATCATATTTTAAATCGTATTTTAAAAAGCATATCTAAGAATAGTGTAGATTGTAGATTGTAAGAAAATTGATCAATCGACTGTGGTTGGTCAATTTTCTTACGATCTACGATTCTACGACTTATGTAGACCCGGCCTAAACTCTTTGAAGTTTTAAATCGACAAAGAAATTTTAGATTTTTTGTTTTGATTAGTGAAATTTTCATTTTTAAGCTTTAATTTTCAATTTCTTAATCTTAATCTTTCTTAATCTTTAATGCTTAGTCTCTGGGTTCAATTATACAATGTTTTACGTTTAATTCCATATTTTTTTTTATTCCTTTTATTGTATCTGAGCCCTTACAGCAATGTATACAGGGTGTTTATTTTAAAAGTTTCCATTCTGTTTATTTTGTAAGTGACTAATTTTTGTGAAAAATGCCAAAAGAGGTCAATTTTGTTTTCGAGGAAGAAGTATAAGTACGATAAATGCAACGCGTTATTGCTTCATCTCCCTCGTAGGGATATGGTTATTCCTTTAAAAATGTTAAATGGAAATAGGGGTTGAATGGCATATCATTTTAAAGGTCATTTGATTTTCTTTATAACCGTATTTCTTTTCTTTTAATTTGAGTGAATATTTTTCGAGAAATCGTACTTGAAAGTTTTAGGTATAAAAAAATTTTTAGATACAAAAATATAATTTACAGTACAATTTATTTATTATACAGTGTTATTTATTATAGCAAATACTCAAAATGTTCTCCGGAATTTGTTGAATAATAATAATAAAGATGATTTTTAAACTTTAAACGAAAATTTTGGCAGGTATATGCAGGAATAGTTCTACATTCTTGTATATATAATTCTTCGACATAAATCGTTCCGGAGAACATTTTAAACATTTACTATATAATAAATAACACTGTATAAATAAATAAATTTATACTCTAAATTAATATAGTCTATATATTAAATGTAAGTAGACACACGTCATCATGTTATTAATTAACGAAGAACACTATATATTTTAGCAATGCAGCATTTTATATTAGAATTAGTCTAGTCAGTAATTATACAAGCTAGTCAAACATTCTCACGGAGTTTCTCACTTTTGAAAATGTTGTAAAGAATTGTTTATAGCTTGATACGGTTATACTTTCAGGTAGGAGACAATCGAACAGTGCTGAGAATGGAAACTTATGCGAAGAACGATAAGATCCTTTTTCCCACTTTCTTATTTCTTTTCATAGTTCACGATATGATCATTCTCCGTTTACATAATGCGCATAGGCGCGGAAAAACACAGTTCCTTGCATTAAAATTCATATTAAGCAATGCATTCAATTTCTATTATTTTTTATATATTTTTTTTATTTGGTTTAGTATATTCTAAAACCTTTGTGTTCGTTATATTGTCGTGACAGAATAGATGCAGCAGATGATCTCCGCGCGTATTTTATGCACTGTTCCTCGATTGGATCAAAATCTCTGTTGAACGTATGACTATTTGAACTTTGACAAGAGAACTTTTACCTCTCTTCTACCTTTTTATATTATGCTCAAGTATCGCGAAATTACAGCAATATATATATATCTGTCCGAAAATGCTTCCTAACAGAACTACAACCATTAAAAGTTGATGTGAATATTTGAAAAAAGAAAGAAAAAAGATATTTAATTTAATTTGTTTGTTTAATAAATTACTAAAAATTATAAATGTATTACAAATTCTGTTCAAATTTATCTCCTACAGATGCAAAATCTTGCTCTGCATAAAAGTAATTTAACAGCTCGCTCCACTATATATGCCAGGAGAATTTCTTATTTGCGTTGCCGTATCCATAATTTTGTTCACAAGTTTATCTCTATTGCGAGATATTGTTCTGTATAAACTATTGACTGACAAAAAATGTAAATAATACCAGACTGACAGAAAATATTTCAAATATAGTCACAATAACACGCCCTTAATGTATGGATCTCAATGACGTATACCAGGTGTCCCATTTTAAAGGACCCACTCAAATATCTCATTGTCAGAAACACTGCGTTAAATCGAAAAATGTTTCCTACAAAAGTTGTAGGGTTTCGAGGGGGACATAACATAGTAATATTCATATGACCTTGGGCGGCGTCTCCAAGATCAAATAAAGGTGAGAATAAATTTTGAAAAGAAGAAAAAATATTAGGAAAATAAAAAATGCTTCAGATAAAAGTTGTTCAAATTAATTAGTAGAAAAAGATGTTATAATAAAAAATATGGATTTCCATTTAAAAAATTCATTCTCACCTTCACTTGACCTTGGAGGCGCCGCCCAAGGTCATATGAATATTACTATGTTATGTCCCCCTCGAAACCCTACAACTTTTGTAGGAAACATTTTTCGATTTAACGCAGTGTTTCTGAGATATTTGAGTGGGTCCTTTAAAATGGGACACCCGGTATATATAGACCAAGCATTCCTATACTTTTACTGTAGCAGCGAGTGAAGCCGAAAATTGACAGAATACGACAGAGTGAGATAGTGGTTTTGACACTCTTCTTTCTCACTCTATCTTTTGGCTGTCATGACAGCTAGAGGGCGGCCACATTCTTTTCTGTACGATAGAGTGAGAAAGAAGAGTGTCAAAACAACTATCTCACTCTGTCGTATTCTGCCAATTTCCGGCTTCACTCCACAGATGGAATGCTTCGTCTATATATATATATGTCATTGATGGACCTCGAGTCATAGGACACCCTGTATATATACACCCAAGGTAGACCATTTTATTCAATACATGCGAATATCTAAAAGAAAAATTTCTTCAAAAAAATGTTTCAGACAAAAGGTTTATGACTTTGAGGAGGACATAAGATATACCATTGGTTTGACTTTGGATAGTCATTTAAAGGTCACATCATGGGGTTATCTTCAATTTCTTAAATTGAACTCCCTATTTTTCATTACATATTCTTGTAGCTTTTATTTCAAAAGTTCTCCAAAACACTATAATAAAGTATTTTTTCATTAAGTACTTTTTGAGTTATAAAGCTTAAAGTTTACAATATTTTCTTTGACATAAAATACAAAATATCTTGTAAAATATTCAGTTTTCGGTAATCTTTTTTTTTATCTTAGGACTTTATTCATGCACGGAATAATGAGACTAATCAAATTAATTGGTAAAAAGAAAACATATAGTACTTTTAAGAAAAAATACGTAGCTGCATATGTTGCAAATTACATACTTTTTTTTAAATAACTGTGTTTTCTTTATATCAATTGATTCCTTATATAGATTTATTTATATATATATATATATATATATATATATATATATTAGGGTGGTCGTTATAAGGGTTTTTTCAGAATTTTAATGTTGGATAGTCGTAAATCGGCTTTAAATGTGAAAAAAAAAAATCTCTAATTTTTTCAGATTTTTATTTTGAGTCCTGAGTCTCCCTGTTGGCACGTAATTTTCTTTTTCATTTAAAAAATATTTATTTAAGTTAGTTCTAGTCTAAAATAGCGACATTTTATGAAATACGTTTCATTGCCGTGAAAATAGTAAAACATCGTATATGAGGTATTTCACTCGAGTTGTGTGTGTTATACTACACACAAATCGAGTGAAAAAATTTAAATTATTATTTTACGGAGTAATCAATATATCGATTAATTTATTATTTTCCATTGATTTTTTTTGTTGAAGATATAATTTTTTTTTTGTATTCTTTTTTAATACAGCTTATTTTCTTTTATTGGTAGTCCTGATGATACATTGGGCTTTTGTTTTAGGTATTTCACATGAGAGCTTAATATCTTAACACCGCAGTTCTGCAACTGCTTCTGTCATCAATTTTTTTTTGTTATCAATTTTTTTCTAAAAAAAAAAAAAAATTATCGAAAATTTGCGCTTAATCATTGAGCACTGGAATGAAATTCCCTACACATCTTTTTCCTATATAGTCGAAAATATTTAAAGTTCAAGGAAGATTCAAAAAAATATAAAATACGTCGTTATATTGCTTGAAAAATGGATAAAAAATAATTAACTGAATTAAAAACACCCACGACTCGTGTGGAATAGCCCATATACGATTTTTGACTATCTTTTATGAAAAATTGAATAATTTTGTTCACTACTTTTGCAGCTGACTCCATCTAGAACTGAAGTAAATTAGTATTTTTTTCAAATTATTAAAAAGTATCATATAAATAATATTTAAATAACATATAAATAAATAAATAAATGAATTGATATAACATAACACACAACTCGAATGAAATACCCCGTATACAATTTCATGCTATACCTCAGCGAAACTTATTTAAATCAGGTTTGTTGATTCTAATTTTAATCTAAAAATTACTAATAAATTGGTACTTTTTAAATGGAAAAAATCCACGTGCAAACAGGGAGACTCAGAGCTGAAAATAAAAATCTGAAAAAATTAGAGAATTATTTTTTCTACATTTGGAGCTGATTTATGACCATCCAACATGATCTTCCATTTAACGACCACCCTAATATATATATATGGAAAATATATCATAAATTTGAAACAATCAGAATCTCTGCTTTTCTCGTCCGATGCGTTGGTCGGATAATATGATATATTATAAGTCGGCTTTTTTTTTACAGAGGTATAGAAACAATGACCCCGAAAGGATCGTTCTACTTACGCAATTGTAGGTATTCATGCAATCTACGTATGCGCTACGCACAATCATCGCTTTATCTCCGTCCGGTTCTTTCGCGACCGTCGCTTACATCGTGTTCCGGAGTCTCTCACACAGAATTTCTCCATTTTGTAATTTTTCTCTCATTATCGTGCAGTTCGCGTGGTTGGGAAACGTCAGCCTGTTTTTCCGCGAAAAGCGATCAATTACGACTGTACTCTTATATTTGCATGAGAATATATTGTGGCTTCCTCCAATCTAGAAACCGTAGGTTATTCACGATTATTTTCCTTGCAATTATGATTCTAGTGGACTGCTTTCTTTCGCGTCAATCAAAAACATGACATGCGCGACAACGGGTACTAGGGTATGTAAAAATTAACAAAAAAAAATTATTAAACGTTATGAAAATTACATTTCTATTGTCTAACGTCACGTTCATCAACATTGACTAGCTATTTATAAAGTAATAATGTTGACAACAAGAAATTAAATGGATATAAATCTAGCAACTAGTACGGAAAAATGGGACAGGACGCATTTTTCTGTACGAGATTTCTATTCAAGATATTAATTCGAGTTGCCTGTGTCCACGATTCGAGTTTTAATAATTCTTTCTCGGATCGAGGACTCTGACCGATTTCTATACAAGGGTGCCTATTACGGTTCTTTGGGTGAGTTTGCTCACGAGATGAAAATTACAAAAGTGAGATTCATTAGATTTCGACAAATGAAATCGTAGATAATCTAGTGAATCTCTCACTTATGTAATTTTTATCTCGTGAGCAAATTCACCCAAAGAACCGTAATAGGCACTAAGGCTTATTAAGAAGAGTCAAGCACAAGTATTAGGTGCAATAAAGTTATTTTTAAATTCTTCTATATATTTTGCAAACTAAATATAGAGGAATTTAAAAATAATTTTGTTGCACCTATTATTATTTAATTTAAATAAATTTGAATAAATTTAAAAACAACTTTATTGACTCTTATTAGCCCTATTCCACAGTATAAGTATACGCAGTAGCGTCACTTCTTTGTTCTATGTGAAACTCAAATTTTCAGTACGCATGTGTCGATCGTACATTATTTGAAGATATGGCTGCGCCCATATGTACGATATTATAACCTGTAAATGATAATCCGAAAAGATGTATGATATTAAAAATATTTATTTCTAATATAAAAATTAACATTCTATTTATTTATTTATATAAAAATTAACTTTACATTTTACTCTGAGCATTCAAATTTAAGCGGAGTACAATTTTCAATATGACCCAATGTGACTTGGGACAACTACATCAAAGGTGCCGACAGCTCAGTGTCGCTACTGTGTGTATTTACTGTGCCTATTCTGTGTTTATGTACGTGTGTGTGTTGTTGTGTGTGTGTGTGTGTGTGTGTGTGTGTGCGCGCGCGCGCGTGTGTGTGTGCGCGTGTGCGCATGGGCGCCCTTATAACTTTTTTCTAGGGGGGGCAGAGTGTACATATACTCAGGTGTGCGTGCGTGTGTGTGTGTGTGTAGTGCACACACACCACATTATTTCGATATATATTTATGTTATAAATTTCAAACAAAAAATTATTTGGTTGACAATTATAAAATTATTCTAAATTGAAAAAATTAAAATATTAAAATCCAAGGGGGGGCATATGCCCCTCCTTGCCCCCCTCCATGGGCGCCCATGCGTGCGCGCTTGAATTTGTATTTATGTAATATAATATATCGATGGGAGCTAATTGTAATAAAATTATAGATCGCGGTTCTTTGCCTCATTTACTTGGTAACGATGAATAAGGATTTTGTAAGAGCTCCTCTCTACTTGGAAAGTTTGTTACCATTTTTTACGTTGTTGACAATCCACATATACATCAGCCCTTTTTTCTAATTATATCGTCACTATATATAATGTATAATAATTTTATATCGAACATGTTAAATATTTTCTGGCATGAGAAATTAAAATTCACATCAACTCAAATGGAGTGAGCATAAATTTTATTGCTATATATATTGCTTTTTCAAAACAATAAAAAATAGTAAAATAGCAAATGCGTAGAAGAAAAGATATATACAAGGTGTTAACAAAAGATCACATTTTGAGAACAAATAGTATTGATCAAAACAAGAAAAAAAGTTTAATTAACATGAATTCCATAATACTTTCGAAGATACAGGCTTTTTATTTAAGTTTTTTATTCTTTTCTTATTGATCGTGTCACCTCTACAATACAATAAACAAAAGAATACAAAAAAGAATAACAAAAAAATCATCTGCCATTTCCCGTGTAAAATAATAGGCTTCTATTACGTTTCACCCATTAAATTGTACACTCTAACAAAACTTTATCGCTCTCTTTTTAATATAATCTTATACTGATATAAAACTATTGTTATTATAATCCAATGTTATAACTATAACATTGGGTTATAATAACTATATAATAAAACTAGTAAATACTTTTTTGTTTGTATTGTAGAGGCGACACAACCAACAAGAAAAAGCCCAAATAGAAAGAGCCTATATCTTCGAAGATATTAATTTTAAGACCCATGTTAGACTTTTTTTATTTTGATCAATACTATCTGCTCTCAAAATATGACTCTTTTTTTAATAACCTGTATTTGGTTGAACCAAAAGTTCATTTGCGGATTTTACCATTTTTTGACATTTTGCCTGAGGAAACATTTGTTCAGTGACCCAAAAGGTACAACATATTTCAAATTCAGCCATTTTCGCCGGAGCTCATTTTCACGTGGTTTAATGCGGGGTCCTTTCTATGCATACGACACCTATGTATATACATATTGTCTATGTATGTACAGCCAATCAAATATCATATTTATTCGTTTTTTTTCATTTTCTTTGCATCATTGACATCTCTATGGACGACATTAAATTTGACACATGTCAATGGCATTTATAAAAATTATTAAAAATAAATAATTTGACATATGTCAAATTCAAATATTTCGCGGTTAAGGTGCTTTTACATTATGTCTATGAACATTTGTGTAAGTTGCATATATCTTTCTTATGCTTATGCTATGTTATGTCTATGTTCTATGCATTTTGTGTGCGATAGCCTTTAAACTCGACGCTGTTTGGCCGTACTTTATTCAATAATTTATTAAAGGCCATTGCACATACAAAAATTTTAGTCGTAATAGTAAGGCTGTAAGCAAATCGTCCAATCACAGTCAAGCATTCTTATTACGTTATGATAATTCTTCTCTATGATTGGATGATTTGCTTACGGCTTTACGATTACGACTAAAATTTTTGTACGTGCAATGGCCTTAAGGGCCGATTGTTCCAACTTCTTGGTAAGTTTTACCCGACAGGTAGCATATCTTCGTCTCTTTTTTAGAACTTATCTGAAAAGAGACGAAAATATGCTACCTATCGGATAAAACTTAGAGAGTTTCAACAACAAGAAGTTGGAACAATCGACCCTAATAAGGCCGGTATTCATAGTCCGTTCTCATTTCAAGACCGTCTTAAGTAATATCTTAAGATGCAAATACGGCTCTGTGATTGGTTAATCACATCTTAAGATTGTACTTAAGACAGTCTTAAATATAAGAACCGACTATGAATACCGGCCTAATAAGTGTCTCCTTTATTAAGTGTTATAAAAAAAAATTAATCAGGACTTTTCGACTTATTTTTTGATAAGGAATAGCGCTATGTACTTAATGGGCACGAATCAAGTTATATTACTTTATATACATATTACTAATACTGAATATATAAGATATATGGATTATAGACATGTTTCTAACTTGTCGCATAACCTGACAGTTTGCTTGCGCGCTCATATTTACATGCGTATACATATGTGCAACATACACAACATTCGTAATATTCCCATCCGTTCCGAGTTAAAATGCATACAGGAGTTAAAATGCATAATTAAATATCTTTTTTCCTACGCCTTTTACAAAAAATATTTCGGATAAAAGTTGTTTGACTTTAAGGCTGGGTCTACAATAGGTGATTTAAGCCTTAAGCTTTAATAAATTGACAAATCACAGTCAAGTACGATGAGAATACTCGATCGTGATTGGTCAATTTCTTAAAGCTTAGGGCTTAAATCACCTATTGTAAACCCAGCCTAAGGGTCTGAGCAGAATGACTGATTTATACTATTAACACAATGTTTTATGTTTTAAATCTTTGTCTTTAGTAACGCACAAAAAAAGTGTAACACTTTGTACACACGTTTAAGATTTGAGACAAAAAACAGTATTGTGCGTTACTAAAGACAAAGATTTAAAACATAAAACATTGTCTTAAAAGTATAAATCAGTCATTCTGCTCAGACCCTAAGAGGGACACAAGACATAAGACAACGGTATCAATTTGTTTAGGCTGGATCTACAATAGGTGATTTAAGCCTTAAGCTTTAATAAATTGACAAATCACGGTCAAGTACGATGAGAATACTCGATCGTGATTGGTCAATTTCTTAAAGCTTAAGGCTTAAATCACCTATTGTAGACCCAGCCTTACAGATGGCGCCATTTTCGAAAAATTCACTAATCGTCAGTTTTTTTTTAAATAAAAATCAATTTTTTTAAACAAAAGTTGTAAGTCGAGATCATTGAGTTCTATACATATATACTGGAATGAGCCATCAGAGCTACAGTCTGCTTTTAGTTTATATTAGTTCTTCTATGGAAGTGTAGAGTTGAAGTTAGGTTAAACAAACTCGTTGTATGTACACCACAGAAAAAGAGATATATTTGGTGGCAAGTCTGTCTCACTTCATATTATAATGGCACCAACCTATCATTAAACGTCTGACAAAGATAGCTTCTAAACCAAAATCTATATATCCTTTAGACCTGTTTTTGTTACCCCTACTCTTCGATGGCTCACTCCAGTATGTATAGAGTTCAATGGTCGAGACAAATCCAATCATATGTATTAATAAATATCTATTAAGAATTTTCTTAATTTTTTTTCCGTTTACACACACACACATACACACGTTTGCGTGCACGCCTTACAGGATATAAATATGGAGGGAGAATACTGGTCTGAAAGTGTTCACAACATATGTGCGAGAGAGAAAGGTTTAAGTTCCTATTCGTCTTCTGTGCGCAAATGTTGTTTCCAAGCAACTGTTATTGCTATGCAGTTGTTATCTATTTTAAAAGAAATTTGGAGCTGTCATTCATGTCTGCTAATTTAGCGCACGCGTATAGAAAACGAATAGGAATTACTATACCTTTCTCTCTCGCACAATCTTGGGGACACTTTTGTTTCCCGGAAAGCATACATTATACTATTCTCCCTCCATGTCTATATGCTCTAAGGTGCACGCAGATAATCGAAAAAATTGGCTCGAATCGACGCAATAATTTTCGATGCCAGAAAAGGCGAGTAAAGCAAGCATTACGTCGAATGGTTCAAACACAACGAGATATGTGTGTATGTCGATGAGAGACACGCGACTTTATATTTAGAATTTAACCATCGAAGAAAACTGAGAATAGAGATCAGCAGGCCTATTCTGTAACTTTTTAACGCTTGCGTTATAATTATAACGCATGATTTACTAGGTTTGGACCAATAAAATTATAAATTTTCTAGTAAATCATGCGTTATAATTATAACCCAAGCGTTAAAAAGTTACAGAATAGGCTTGCAGGCCACATTCGAAACTCTACTAGACATATGGCAGCGTGTGGAGACATAATTAAAAAAATGTCGACTAAATATATTATTATTAGAACAAAATTTCATGTGAGGTGAAAAAAATACGTGAAAAGGGATCGAAGTACCTTATGTCACGCGCAAAATGTTACATTACTATTAAAGATTAAAAATAATAATTAAATCTCTTTGCAAATGTGTTTCTCTTTACTCTTGAGGTATTAAAATTAAAAAAATAAATAATTTCAGTGCAGGATTTTTTAAGGAAGGAGAGAGCGCGCGCTTTTCTATATCTATAATATGTATTTATATGTATATGATGACGTTATACTGGTAACACATAATTATATATCTTCACGATGCATCATAATAATGTAATCATCACGTGCGCATAATAATAAATCATTTTAATTGTGGGAAAGGCCACCCTCCTCCTCCCCCCCCCCCACACACATACACACACACCACTCAATTTCCGCAATGTTCACACGTCTGTAAAGATTGAGAAAAGAATTTATATTCGTCTATTATTTTCGTCTATTATTTGCAAAAATCAAAATAAATTTGAAAAAAATATACGTTTGTGAAATGGCAGCATGGGCGATATTTGGTACAATGCTAGCCAACATCGATATCACCTTCGCTGCGATTATCCGTTCGCATTGCATAGTTTTAGGTGCTACTCACGCTGAATGGCATGAAGCGATGCACGTGCTACGTACAACATTACAGATGGGGGACGCATGCGCGCCAAACGTAAATCCGTACGCGATTGTCACTACCGCATGACTTCATTCATATTTTTTCCTTGTAACCGCTTCACCCGTTCCCATTCACATACTCGTTCGCTCGATCGAATCGGCCTATAGTAGTAGTAGTAGTAGTAGTATATATATGTATATATATTATAGCGCAGATGAGGTTTAACAATCTCTTTTTAACAGTTTTTGATTGACCATTGTTGATAATGCTCAGTTGGTTATCACATTTTTATGCACCATATTTCGCATTATTTCCTTTCTCGTATTATATTTTCTCTCCATTTTTTTGCTATCTCTTGGTTACGATAGTCGATTAACGAAGAGTGAGTTCGCACACTACTCTCTATATTCCCGCGTCTATCTCTAATATAATTTTATCTCTTAATTTCTTTTTTCTCTTTCCCTCCCTCCCTCCCTCCCTCCCTCCCTCCCTCCCTCCCTCCCTCCCTCCCTCTCTCTCTCTCTCTCTTTCTCTCTCTCTCTCTCTCTCTCTCTCTCTCTCTTTCCCCATTAGAAATCCTAAAGGCAGAAATACAAAGTGTCATTTCACAATATATTACATTCTCTTTTTTGTTTTGCAAATTTATTTTTTTGTAGTAGACAAATAAATTTTTTCTCCTCAGTCTTTACAGACTTGCGAAACTTGTGAGGGTGCTAGGTATATGTATGTTCCTTCTTAATTACTTGGAAAACTTCCTCATATGTAACGCACATACATACATACATACATACATTCATGCATACATACATACATACATACATACATACATACATGCATACATACATACATGCATACATACATACATACATACATACATACATACATACATACATACATACATACATACATACATACATACATACATACATACATACATACAGTGCCGTAACTAGCTTTTTATGTGCCCTGAGCAAGGTTTTATTTTTCAATCCCTTGATTATTTCGGAGGAAAAATAATAATAAAACGAAAACGATGTAACAATTGTTTATAAATAATTTGTACAAAAGAAATAAGATAAGATATATATAAGATCATATTTATTTCATATTTATAAATAAAAATAATTATTTTAATTGAACTTTTCTGGCTTTTATTGCAGCAAATTAATTGATTATATCATCATAATTAATATCTTTAACAATATTATATTCAATCGAAATTATGGAAAAATTGGATAATCGTTCTTCTCCAATTTAAAATTAAAAAATTGAAAATATTATTATATTTGAACAATTTTTTGTTCAGTTTCATTTCAAGGCCCCCTCTTTATTCTGGGCCCTGGGCCAGTGCCCCTGTTGCCCCTACCTAGTTACGGCACTGCATACATACTTACATCGCGTAATACTGCTGAGATGGAAAAACATACAAAATATTAATATTATTTAAATGTAAACAATACATATTTAAAGAATTTATAATTTAAGGCTCTCCTGGTACCTTGCCAACCATGTCGGAATCGTGACGTCAGAAGCGAGAAAACACACGCTAAAAATTTTTAGATGCCATTTCTAAATAAAAACATATTTGCATAAAATAACACTTACGATCTCTTTAAGACACTTCTAAAAAACGCCGAAAACTATCCTTTTCCCTTTATAATCAATCAACAGCTGTAAAATGTAATATTACGAGGCCCAGTCCGTCTGGTCTTTGCACATGCGCAGTCATTTCGCATGTCAAAGTCTGATATCTCGATCATTTTACGGTTGTTGATTGACTGTCAAAAGAAAAGAATAGTTTTCGGCATTTTTTAGAAGTGTATTAAGGCTCCTGGCTCCTTGTCGACCATGTCGAAATCGTGACGTCAGAGGCGAGAAAACACACGCTAAAATTTCTTAGATGCCATTTCGAAATAACAATATATTTCGATGAAACAGCACTTCAGATGGCTTTAGCACACTCTTAAAAAACCCCGAAAACTATCCTTTCCCCTTTATAATCAATCAACAGCTGTAAAATGTAATATTATGAAGCCCAGTCCGTCTGGTCTTTGCACATGCGCAGTCATTCCGCATGTCAAAGTCTGATATCTCGATCATTTTACAGCTGTTGATTGATTATAAAGGGAAAAGAATAGTTTTCGGGGTTTTTTAAGAGTGTGCTAAAGCCATCTGAAGTGCTGTTTAATTGAAATATCTTTTCATTAAAAAATGGCATCTAAGAATTTTCAGCGTGTGCTTTCTCGCTTCTGACGTCACAATCCAATATGACCGCGGTGAGCACCCAGGAGCCTTAAAGAGATCTTACGTATTATTTTATGCAAATATATTTTTATGTATTATATATATATTATTTTAGAAATGGCATCTAAAACATCTCAACATGTTATTTCTCGCTTCTGACGTCACGATTTCAATATGGCCGCGGTGAGCACCCAGGAGCCTTAAGAATAAATCCATTTCCAGCAATAAGTGGTATCTACGAATGGATATTTATGAAACCGAAAGGACACTTGCATCAACGTGTAACAATGTGCATATGTTGCACACACAAGAAACGTGATCTCTAATTAAGTTTGTTACAAAAGAATTATCGCCAGAAATCACACTATTTTTTTTGATAGTGAAATTATGCAAAACAATGTTAAATTGTCATCTTATGTAAGCTTTATTTATCCAACATGTGTATTGCATGAAAATATATGGCAATAATACACGGGAAGCTCATAAATTTTTATTAAAAGGCGCGGATACAATTTCCTATTTCATTACAGGCAGAGTACGTCGTCATTATACGAGATAATCGTACGCTAGCGTATATCTGGGAAATTTACGTGGGAAATTCCGCGAAAGTCACGCAAAAGAACGGGACAGGTTATATCTAGGTAGCTTTGAGATCATTTTACAATTAACAGTTAAATTAATTACCTTGAATAACCAAAGATTTCAAACATGCATCGCGAGATGCATCAAAAGTTGGTGCAAAACAGAGACAAAAAAATTAATTTATATTTTTTTATATTTTTTAAAATATTTTTTTATATTTTTTATATATTTTTATATTTTTTATTTACACGCCATTAGGCTAGCATGTGTCATCGTGATTTTTTGTAAAGAGTTTTACTACAATTGGTTAAAAATCAACATTGTTTTAAATTAATTGCGTTTGATGTCAATTATGAAAAGTAATGTGTGCTTTTACTGAACAACAAAAAGGAAAAAGGTATCCTGGCAATTTTATACAAACGACATGTAAGATTCTCTCTCTTTTTTTCGTTTCTAATCGATAGACAATACTGCCACTTTTTTTGTACAGAGAAAGAAGGGATAAAATTTTATATTTCCGATTTCGAAAATCTGCAATTTTATTATATTTAATGAGATTCCGTGTGATATTTTGAAAGAGAATATATAGGAGAAGATTTTTTTGTGTATTATATTAATAATAAACAAAAGAGAAGTGGGTGAGTAGAAAGAGAAAGTGTGACAGAGTAAAAAGATCAAAGAGACGATATGCGTGTATGGAGAGAGAGAGAGGGGGGGGGGAATGGAGAGAGTAAAAAAGAGAGGAAAAGAGAAAGAGAGAGAGAGAGAAAGGGGAGAAAGAGAGAAAGAAAGAGAGGGAAGAGGGAGAAAGGATTGATTAATTGATTGAGCTTTATTATCTTTCTCAGCTAGTTGTAATACATATCTAATTTACATTAATCATAATATACTCCTTTAACATTTGGCTCATTTTTTTATATTGCTTTATCTCAGATGAAAAAGCGTTATATATATTTTCACTTCTTTGTAAAACATACTCATATAGGGAGAGGGAATGAAAAGAGGAAGAAAGGGAAGGAGAAAGAGAGAGGGGGGGATATGAACATCATAAAGAGTGAAGGGAGACGAAGGGGGAGAGGAAGAGGGCCATTGCGCCATCAGGAAGTGGCTCACCATTTACACACGCATACAGTTAACTAACTAAACTGGCCTGCGCGCGCGCCTACATGCCTGTATCATGTCATATATGCAGCAGCCATAGCATACGGACTTGACACTAAAGATATGACGGAAAGAATATAAGAATATAACATACTAAGGCGAGGGGAGAGAGGATCGCGAAAAAGAGAGAAACAGCGAGCTGAAATGGCGCAATCGGTAGTAATTTAACTCTTATATGTGTGCTGTGTGCTACTCTATCGTGAGTAGAGAGAAAAGGGAGGAGAGAGAGGGGGAGGAAAGAGAGAGAGAGAGAGAGAGAGGGAGGGAGGAGAGAGAGAGAGAGAGGGAGAGAGCTATCCTTTAAATTGTCAGATACCTGATATGTCAATCCCGTAGTGATCAAAGCTGTCATACTACAGATATTACATGTGGATTTGAATGTGAATTACCAGTAATGAATCATCACATGAGAAAACATATAATGCGCGCGTTACGTTATCTGGAAAGTCTTAATTCCTCGATCGATTATGTATACGTATGATTTTGCTGAGCGACACACAACACATGAAAAGATTGCAATGGGAAATTAAAAAATATATATTAATTTATTTTTGCTGTATGCAGAGATATTGCATAGTGAATTATTGTCAAATTACTAAAAAAACTGGAATAATTTCTTAATATTTATACACAAATATGTTAATTAAAGCAAAGCATTATGCAATTTTAATCCTACATACGAAAAAATAATATTCGAAAAAGAGCAAGAGCGGTAGAGAGAGAAAAAGAGAAATAAGAGAAAAAACATACAAGAAAAAAAAATATTTTATATAATGATTCTGCACAGAAAAATTAAATATTTAATTTTTGGTTTAGGGCTTAGGAACACTTAATAGTTTTCTTATATTCCTATTTTATGTTCTGTTAATTAAGATAAACGTATTAATAAAAAATTGTTAATTACTTACTTAACTTTATAGTATTATCCACACTCACTATATATACACGTAATATAACGTATATGTGATATATATTTTGTGATCGAAATATCGCATCTTTTTTTTAATCGAAACATACGATTGATGAACAAATTCATTGACTAACTTTTTATCGTTGACGCGAACGAGAATAATCTGTTGTTATATTATTATTATTATCAGCTTATTATCACTTAATAAAAGAAAGAGGCAGCTTTTTCATTATAAATAATTTTCGCATTACAATAATGCATTTATATAAATTATCGATTTCATTTTATAAAAAAATTTGTATTTATCTAACAAATTTTTTATAGAAAAATATATTTCCACGATTTTTATAAATATTGAATGAAAAGTGAAATATTAATTAATTCCTTGCTATTAGAGATGATAGTAATTGTAACAATACGCGATATGTACATATTATATTGTCACTTATGAGTACATGAATTCTCTATTCCAAGTATACCCCAATGTAATAAAAGGATTGAAAACGTAGTGTGAGTACATAACTCATTTCTCCTCTACACACTGACGGAGTCTAAGGGGGGGTTTGGGGTTAAACCTCCTTAAAAAAAAAAAAAAAAAAAATATATATAAAAATTTTGAAAAAATTAAAAATAGAATCACAAGTTTTACCATATCTTCGTCGTCCTGAAGTAAAAGTGTAATACCAAGAAAAATATCGAACCTTTAATTGATTTTGTCGAAATTCCCTTCCTCCTCCATTATCGACAGGGTCCATTAATGCCTATCTATACGTATAGGTACGATCTTTTATTTATTTATATATGTATATATATATATATATATATGTAAGGCGCGTATATACCTTGGTGAAGCAGCGGAAGTAATGGCACATATCGCGTGATAACGGGTAGGGATGACGAGAAACATGGAAGAGAGATCGCGATGTATGTATATGTACAATCGGCGGGGGGCACCGACGCATCGCGTCACAGCCCTGCTTAGATCCATTCACAGAATGAACGAACCGTTCGCGCTCCGTTCGTGTAGGTAGTCACTCAGTAGTGTCATGGAGGTAACATGGCCGAGGAGACGCGCCTAGTTCGCGTTGAAGAGAGGCTAAGGATTAAAATTGGTAGGAAGCCGTTATCGCGCGCAAAAAAGTATCGAACGAGAGTGATTCGCGAACGTAAATACATACGTGTTCGTCGAACGCAACGAATGAAATTCGGGGGGAATGCAATTTCTGGAACGCGAGTCGTTTCTGTGCTGCGCTCTCAGGATGTCACCTAATTCGACTCCCACGATCGTATTCATCTTTTCACTGCCTTTCCTCGAAACGCTCGTCGCGAAACGGATGAGTCCCCGCGTCCGATGTATGCGAATTAATGGCGACACGATTCGACGAACGTAATCCGACGAGCAACGTCCGATTTTTATGCGAATTTCGCTAGTGATTGACGCATACACTTTCAACTCCCACGCGTGCGTGTTCGTATACACGTGAAGCGAGGATGGGTGTGTGTGTGTGTGTGTGTGTGTGTGTGTGTGTGTGTGTGTGTGTGTGTGTGTGTGGTGTGTGTCACGGACGCTATGCATATGCTTGGGGAGATTTGTGTTTGCGCGTTGCGGCATGAAAATGTGTACGATGAGAGAATCGCCATGGTGAATAAACGCGTATTGAAAATTTTCAAAAATTTTGAGAAACGATGCACAAGCAATCGTACTAACTTATTCGAAAATAGTTAACTCGAAATAAAAATTTTTGAAAATTTTTAAAAATCTTGAAAATTTTAGAAAATTTCGAACATCTCGCGAATAACGGTGACGAACAATAAGCACGGAATAGAGACGAGATAGTACTTGTTCGATAACAGCTCGAAATTTTTGGAAAATTTTTGAAAAGTTTTGAAAATCTTGAAAATTTTAGATTTTGAGTATCGCGAATTTTCAAAAATTTTTACTATCGTCACTATTACTCGCGGTATGCTCGAAATTTCTAAAATTTTTAAGATTTTCCAAGATTTAAAAAAATTTTCGAAAATTTCGAGCTGTGTTTTCGAACACGTACGATCTCGTTTCTATTCAGTGTTCACTATCTGTCATATCTGTCACTCGTACGTATGTCAAAATGCAGATGTTCTTTAGGTGAAATCGGATCGTCAGATACGATAAACAAAATAGTTTTGTGTAATATTGTATCCAACTAGTTAATTTAATTTTCTCCTCATAAGTTTATAAAATGTTGATTCGATCCTCTAGTACAATAATTTTCTTTTTGCGTTTCGTGTAAAACTAAACTCGGTAAACGCGTTCAATGATGCTAATTGACATTAGTATATGTATAAAAAGATTAAATCTTGAAACACAAATATTTGAATATTTTAGCATAAAATTAGAATTTTATTTTAAAATAATTTATAAACGAACGATGGTAAACGATGAAATTGTGATTACACAATGGTTAATTAATAAAAACATAAATTGAAGATGTCTGCCTTATACGACACAAATAAATATTGGCAGACAATAATTATTGGCTACAAGTTAATGAGCAATAATGTATAATAATAATTATTGAAATTATTGAAAGCTATAAGTTATTGAAGAATAATTCTATTCAAGTTATATTAAATATTTAAATTAAAATTATTTAAATAATTGTTTAAAATAATGATTATAACATGAATTAATATGATTTTCAGATTTAATTCTCAAGAAATATTAATAAATTACAATTATTTTAGTTTATTTTATGTATTAATTTTCATTCACAGGAGAAGCAAAAAATCTTCAAAGTCGAAGTCATGGATCTCCAAGTACAAGGGATGTTTATTGCACTCTGTCGCTGGATCAGGAGGAAATATTCAGAACGGCGACTATGGAAAGAACTCTCAAGTAAATCTTTGTTTTCCTCATTTTATATTTGAGACATAATTATAATCGATTTAAATTATTTACAAATGTTTTGTTTCTTATGTTAAATAGCCCATTTTTTGGAGAGGAGTTTCAGTTTGAAGTGCCTAGAAAATTTCGTTACCTTGGCATTTATGTATATGATCGCGATAGACATTTGAAGCAAGATAAGATTTTAGGGAAGGTAGCAATAAAGAGAGAGGATTTAGCAACATATCATAATAAAGAGCATTGGTTTCCTTTGAAACCAGTCAACGCTGACTCTGAGGTGCAAGGCAAGGTTCATTTGGAACTTGCTTTGCAGCCTCAGGTTGAACATGCTCAGCCTAAACTTACAGTAAGGTGAGTAAAGTGAATATGTATTGTGTATATCAAAACATGTGTATATCAAAACATCAATATATGTATATATTAATATAAGTTGTTTGATTATTTGATTTCATGTATTGTTGCAGGATAATAGAATGTAGTGAATTAACTATTAAAAATGGTAGCTGTGATCCCTTTGCAACTGTTACAGTCATCTATAGTAATGGTAAACAAATATCAAAACGCACAAAAGTTAGGAAAAAAACAGCATCTCCATATTTTAACGAAACTTTTGTATTTGAGGTAAGAAAGTGCATTACTCATTATTCTTCAGAGATAGAGAAAGGAAAAGACAATAAAATCCCCTTTCATATTGTAGCCAGAGTTAACAGAAATCAAGGATAAAGATGTTTCTCATTATTCTATGGAAGGAGCTGAAATTGGAGAAGTAGTTGTTAGCTTGTGGCATGCATCTCCCGGAATGGGTGAACAATCGGTATTTCTCGGCGAAATTCGAGTCACGTTGAAAGGATTGCAGAAGCAGCCAACTAGTACAACAACTGCGTGGTATATGTTTTTTCTTTTTAATAAATTAATGTTATAGATTCAGCTTTCGAGCGAATTACATATTACTTTATTTTTTGGCGTAGGTATTTTTTACAACCCAGAGCAGCGAAACATCGTCCGTGTAAGATTTCAAATAACTCGACATCACCTGGTACATTACCGAGTTTGGGTTCGTTACGTCTGAAAATTCATTACACAGCCGATCATGTATTTCCATCCGAGATGTATGACAGACTTAGGAGTCTGTTATTGCAAAGCGTCAAAGTACAGCCGATAACATCATCGGCTGTTTATATATTGGGCGAAATTGTAGCTAGTAAAATGGAAGCTGCACAACCGTTAGTCAGAGTATTGGTGCATCATGGACAACTGGTGTCTGTAATGCGAGCACTTGCTAGTCATGAGATTTCTAAATTGACGTGAGTAGATAGACATGTATGATATGTACCTTTATATTTAAGGATGTATTGGATAGATATACAAATCAATGGTATTGTGAATTTTTAATTGGATATTCTTAGTAACGTCCTAAATCATGGTAAATTATTTCAAATTTTTTTACTTGCTCGTTTAAAAGGTATTAATTATTGAATTTTGCAATTTTAACATATTTTATGTGAACGTTCAAGAGACAGATAATAAATTATGCACAACTATGAAAAACCATAATGATACAAATTTGATTTTGTTATATAATGTTCCTCAAATATGTAAAAATGTTTTTGCAAAGTTTCAAAACGATTTACTTGCTCGTTTTGCAATTATTATTTAAACACTACTGTGATTATTGGTTTAATTGAGCATTCGGTTGTGTCAATGCTGGAAACAGCTGAAAGTTAGGAACTTAAACTATAGCGATTTTCTATAAGATGTATAGCGTGAATAACGTTAATATTTTTATCTCTGAGATTGTACGTCCCATACATCCATAATGTAGATGTCGTATTATTCATATATTATAGTCATGACAGGGATAATGACTATAATAAATTCAATTTCTTTTCTTTCTTTTCATTTTTTTTTTTTTTTTTTTTTTAAATTGAAGTGACCCAACGACAATTTTTCGCGGTAATACATTAGTCAGCAAGATGATGGACGAGGGCATGAGATTAGCAGGTCTTCATTACCTGCATAGTACTCTTAGACCTGCAATGGAGCAAGTCTTCCTTGACAAAAAGCAATGCGAGATAGATCCAACTCGAGTTAAGGACAGCAATACTATACAGACTAATTTGGCGAACTTGAAGGTATTAATGATTATAAGAATGTGCATTTATCTCCTTTTTGAAACAAGAAGATATATATTAATATTTCTTTTCCTGTTAGGAATATGTTGAAAGAGTATTTATGGCTATAACAACATCAGGAGTGAGATGTCCACCTTTGATGTGCGAAATGTTCTGGTGTTTAAGAGAACTCGCCGCAACACATTTTCCAAAAAATAAAGAAGTGAGATACTCTGTGATCAGTGGCTTTATCTTTTTACGATTTTTCGCTCCTGCAATATTAGGTCCAAGATTATTTGATATCACTACTGAACAAATTGTAAGTAATTGAGAAGCAATATACATGTCATATACATAGTGCATTAATACAATTGGAATTTTTTTTTTATTAAATTTACATGTGATGCATTATCACAGGATTCACAGACTAATAGGACATTAACATTAATATCCAAAACGATTCAAAGTCTGGGAAATCTGGTATCTTGTAGAGGTGGTGCAGGCAGTGTTTGCAAAGAGGAATATATGGAATGTGTATATAGGTAAGATTTTCTTTATGTAAGAAAATAGGTTTTAAGAAAAATGGTGAAAACTTCGCGATTTAAGGTAGTTAAAACTAAAAAAGAAAACATAATATAAATACAAATTATATTTCTTTATATAATAGATTCTAATATAAATATATAATATAATAATATACTAATCTAATTTAATAATATATTTTTTAATAATATATAATATAATAATATACTAAATCTAATATATAATGATATAATATAATAATATAATATAATAAATAATGTATAATTATTTCTTATAAATATATTATATTATTATATGTATAATTTAATCTTTTTTGTAGGGAGTTTTACACAGACAGACATATTCAAGCAGTCAAGCAATTTCTGGAGTTAATATCGACTAGTAGTAATACTAGTAGTTTTACAAAACAGCGTTCGACAATGTTGCAAGAGCAACCAGTAGTACTGAAAGAAGGGTACGTTTGTTGATAAAGATAGAGAATGTACTTTATTTCTTTTCTTATGGAGTTTATACATATAATTGTAATTGCATTAAAATATCAGATTTTTCTTTAAATATTTTTATTAAAAAAATTATATTATTGTTTAAAATCGTAATACTGAAACACTCTATATATTTTTAATAGAATATACTTTCTCGTTATGCATACCATTGATTGTAATAAGAGGTTGGTACTATTTTATAAGATTCAAGTTTAAATTTGCTGTCACATACATACATACATACATATGTATGCACATATGCATGTTTCTATGAGAGTTTTTAATTGCAATTGCTTTTTGTAGAATAATGATTAAACGGGCACAAGGCAGGAAACGATTTGGTCGTAAGAATTTTAAGCAGAGATATTTTAGACTCACTACACAAGATTTGACATATTCTAAAACAAAAGGTGAATATTTTCTCCTAATGTATTTTTTTCCAAGAGATAAGAATATAAAAATTTATGAAACAAATTTTTTACACAGGTAAAGAACCTTTGTGTAAGATACCGTTAGAAGAAATTTTAGCAGTGGAGAGACTACACGAAGATTCCTTCAAAATGAAAAACATGTTTCAAATTATCCAACCGCAGAGAGCATTGTACGTGCAAGCCGGTAATTGCGTTGAAGAAAAAGAATGGATTGACATTCTTACAAAAATATGTCAAACAAACAGCAATCGTTTAGAAAAGTATCATCCAAGTGCATACATTAATGGTCATTGGCTTTGGTATGTAAAAAAAAATCACTATAAAAGCACATATACGTCTAAATAAAACTTGTATTCTGAGAGTTCTAATCTTTATGTTTTCACAATCTACAGTTGTCGAGCAATTGCAGAAGTTGCACCAGGATGTAGTGAAGTATCGCCAGGTGTAGAGGCTGGATTGCGGATGGTCCTAGATCCAGATCGTGATTTGCAGAGGATACATTCGTTAATTTTTACAAACATGCCACGCCTCGAGACATTAATGAATGCATGCGAATGCCAGGCAGTTTACGGTGCTAGTGATATAAGTGTTATACCAGACGGAGGATCGCCTATAGAAGATGTACCTTCTTGTTTCAAGACTTTAAACGCTCTTAGAGAGGCTGCGTACGCACTGCAGCGTGAACATAGAGCCTATTTTAGAAGACTGGCACGTGACACCAAATACGGCAGCAAGTACGCTTGATTGTTTTATTAGAAAAATGTGTATTTTTTTATACAGGGTGTCCAATTTTAATCGACCACTCAAAAACTTTTTTATTTTTGATTGTATAACAAATGTTCCAAACAAAAGTTGTTTGATTTGAAGGGGGACAGAAGATGGCGCTACTGACTTTGCTGAAGAGCATAAGGTCATTTGAAGGTCATTTATGTTTTTTTAAATGGAACTACGATAATTTTTTTATATAAATCGATTCCTCATAATTTTTGGCATAAAAAGTTATAAGGGTAAGATAGACAAAAAATTCAAAGTTTACGAGATATTACCAGAAACCTTAATTTGACACTTAAGTACATCAACTATGAAATATCTCGTAAATTATTTATTTTTTGACAATTTTATCACAATACTTTCATGCATAAAATGATGAAAGAAATCTACTGGTGCAAAGAAAATACATAGTTGTTTGTAAGAAAAAGTAGCTACTAGTTTGCAAATCACATATTTTTTCTTATAAAAACTTTTTTTACACCAACTGATTCCTTTCATTATTTTATGCATGAAAGTATTGGGGTAAGCTCGTCAAAACATGAATATTTTACGAGATATTTTATAATTTATGTGCCATTAGTGTCAAATTTAAATATAAAATATCTTGTAAACTATTCATTTTTTGGTCATTTTACGCTTATAACTTTTTATGCCAAAAATTATGAGGAATCGATTTATATAAAAAAATTATAATAGTTCCATTTAAAAAACAAAAATGACCTTCAAATGACCTTGAAAAGCGTCCTTCAGAAAAAAGTAAGTAGCGTCATTTTCTGTCCCTCTTTAAATCAAATAACTTTTGTTTGAAACAATTTTGCTGTACAATCAAAAATGAAAAATTTTTGGGGGCGGTCGATTAAAATTGAACATTTTGTATATTCTCGTGTTATTTTGATTAGAATATTCACGAAAAATAATAATTGCAATATATCATATTTCTTTTATTTAGACAAGCTCCCATTGGTGATGACAACTACCTCCACTTAGCTAGTAGAGCAGGATTTGATAATCAGTTAACGAAGCGGACGTACGAATTGGACAGTGTAAATCAACGATGCATAGAAACGGAACATTACGACACTGCGTTCTCCAGGAAGATTGTTGAAAATCCAAGATACGACGATACTTTCAGAAAGTGTTTCGATTCGGACTCCATTAATCGTAGATACGAGAATGAGAGCAACTTAATGCGGAGATACGATAACAGCAACGATACTATCCAAAGTATCCAAAATGATCTCAGAAAATTTGATCATAGTTTAAACAATACATTAAGATCTGACAAATCAGAAAGGAACGGCAATGAGAATATAGAAAATCATAAGAGCGCCAGTCTACTAACGGCGGATAGTATTAATCTATCGGGTACATTATCGCGAAGATTAGGTAATTATGACAACACTAGAATGTTAGATGAGTGTACGTTGACGAGACGATTAAAGCACGATGCCTCTGACATATCTTGTAATTCGATGAGTGAGCGTGGCAATCATTAATTTATCTATTATGTACAAATGTAAGAATAGCGCGTTACTATAAACTTGAAAAAAAAAAAAAAAAATCCGACAGATACAAAGAGATTTTTACATATTAGTCATTTTTTAAAACTATGCATATATTGTATATACACTTACATAACATAGTTCTTGCCTTTTTATAGGGGCTACCTTTTTTTATCTCTATATACATTTCCAATTGTATAAATTAATGACTCATTTTCTCTGTTGTGTATGTCAGCTTTTTACTATATATATATATATATATATAAATTGTTTCATTCCTTTCTTCTTTAACATTGCATAAAAGTAAGAAAGAGTTATAACAGAATGTAATATTTAATGTACCTTTTTGGTTTGTTACCATGTTGTGCAAAACGTGTAACATTTTGTCACCACAGAAAAATCTCTATTATTTATTATTTATTTATTTTCTCGCCTCATTTTAATTATATTGAAGATATATGTATAAACATATTGACTGTGTTATTATAATTGCACAATTTGTAATCTCATTTTTTGAAAAGTCGAGTTCTCGTTATGAATAAATTCAATGTTATATAGATTTATCTAATATTACACACACGCACACGCGGGCGCGCGCGCGTGTATATATATATATATATATTATATATTATATATATATATATATAAATTATATATATTATATATAACATGTATATATATATAAATTTTATATATATATATATATATATATATATATATATATATATGTATACCAGGTGTCCCATTTTAAAGGACCCACTCAAATATCTCATTGTCAGAAACACTGCGTTAAATCGAAAAATGTTTCCTACAAAAGTTGTAGGGTTTCGAGGGGGACATAACATAGTAATATTCATTTGACCTTGGGCGGCGTCTCCAAGGTTAGTGAAGGTTAACCTTAAGTGAAGGTGAGAATGAATTTTGAAGAAAATAAAAAAATCCTTCAGATAAAAGTTGTTCAAATTAATTAGTAGAAAAAGATGTTATAATAAAAAATATGGGTTTCCATTTAAAAAATTTATTCTACCTTCACTTGACCTTGGAGACGCCGCCCAAGGTCATATGAATATTACTATGTTATGTCCCCCTCGAAACCCTACAACTTTTGTAGGAAACATTTTTTGATTTAACGCAGTGTTTCTGAGATATTTGAATGGGTCCTTTAAAATGGGACACCCGGTATATATATATATATATATATATATATATATATATATATAAAATACACAATTCTTATATCTCATATATCATGAAGCAGTAGTGTATTTGATAATTACATAAATTAACGTTATTTTTTATTTATACATAATTCCATCAATTTTAGCATAATTACTTTTTCATTAGTTTTACAACCTTAGTAACATTAATTATACAACTTGAGTAGATATTTATATATTATGACATTATATAATTATTTTATATAAAAAAATACAAAGAATAAAAATATCTATTAACGTTGTGAATGGACTTGGTTATTTTACAATTTTTAAGAAATACTCGAAAACTTTGAAAAATTAACATTTTTTGGACTGGTACATCACATATACAAATTCAACGAAAGTAGTACATACATATATGTAGAAAAGATCTAAATAACATGTAATTGCAAACGCTTTATTCTTTACAAATACGTAAACACACAAGTATAAACCTTTTTTTATACAGTCGAATTTCGCTAATTCGAAATTGAAGGGAAGAGAAAAATTCTTCGAATTATAGAGGTTTTGACTTATAAATCGAGGTATATAAGAATAAAGTTCGAATTATTGAGGTTTAGTTATTTCGTTTATTTAGCTACAACATAAAATTAATCTATGAAAATGATCGCAAATGTATATTAGTACTACCATAAAAGTCCATTTAAGGATATTTTTTACAGTGTATATAATGTCAGATAAGTTTAAACAAACATTTAATATGCAAGACATTAACAGTTTGTTTCGAATTACAGAGGCTTTGTCTTTGAAAATTCGAATTACAGAGGCTTTGTTTCTGAAGATTCAAATTATAGAGGTTTTGAGAGATTTTTTATTTGTTCATCATAGATGATCATTATATAGGCCGGTATTCATAGTCGGTTCTTATATTTAAGACTGTCTTAAGTACAATCTTAAGATGTGATTAACCAATCACAGAGCCGTATTTGCATCTTAAGACATTACTTAAGACGGTCTTGAAATGAGAACGGACTATGAATACCGGCCATAGATTGAGCCTTTGACTATTATTACCGACTAGGTACTAGAGATACTATTATTTATATAATCAAAGGATTGAGCACAGTGATATATCAACAAGTATCGATAAAGCTCGAATCGCGGTATAATCGAGATGTCGAGATATGTTCAATTATATATCGATAAATTCAACTCAAGATAATGAAGAATAATCCCAATAGATGGTATGCGAAACACACATCGTGACGTCGATAAGTTCGCATAAGGCTTTTTCGCGCTCGTGAGCTGATCTATCATCTTCGAATCAAATTTTTGTAGAGTGGTGATCTTTTCTCGACGTGATCTTCGACATTTGAAAATTCAAATTCGTTAAAGTGACCGCAAAACAGCACTCGAGGTAGCGTTCGCTCATAAAAAAAAGGAATGTCTGGCGATGTGCAACCAAGAAAACGGAAGGAAAAACGACGCAAAAAAGGTAAAGAAACGAATCTGCCAGATATACCAGCACGATATTCATATCGTGCTTCTGTAACACGAATTTACACTGGCTGTACGCTATTTTTAGCGTAACGTTTTTTCTTTATTTTTCTAAAATTACAAGTAATACCTTGCAAAATACGCATAATATTTTCTCTTGTTTGTTTAAAAAAATATCTTTCATATTTGATTTGTGCGTTTATGCTCTGCTTTTTACGATTGAGATTTTGTGAGCTTTTTTTTTAGTTTTTACACACTTGCAAAAGTTATATTAATTATTATATACATTTTATTGGATTAAAGTTAAAACGAAATGAGAGATAAAATGTTACAAGCATGTGTATATATGAAGTGTGTTTTATTCTTACGATCCTCCCGTTAGCTTCCAAAAATATCCACGCACTTTGTAATTGTTATTAGTCGATCTTTGGCACACGAGTGACATATTTTTTGCTTTTATATTTATATTTTAATTTACATTTTTTTGCATCTGGTAATGCTCTCAATTTATTTATAGATATTTAGGTTTGTGTGTTGCATTTAAATTGACGCTGTTAATTTGGAAACGCAAGATCATATAATCATCTTATGTGTCATTTCTAAAAAAAAGAAAAAAAATCACTTCTAAATTTGATTTTATATCTAGAAAGAATTATATCATTTTTAACAGTGACTAATATAAAAGTATTTCATTTTCTCGAATAATAACTCTTGTCAGTTCTTGCCCCCCCCCCCCTCTCACTCTCTTTATTTTCTCTCCTACTTTCTCTTTCTTTCTTTATCAGCTGACATTTAACAAACACACTATTAATTGATACGAAAAATTAAATCTTTTATCCTTTATAGTTCTTATTAGATATGTATACAATTTTGATCTATCTAAGAAAGCTTGGCAAAGCTCTTCGAGTTAAGAAATGTGGGTTTTAGAAGCTCGACCTATCTTTTAGCATTCAAAAATAGATTAACGTGTATTATCCAGTCCAAAAGCATTTCTCTTTGAATTCTACGCAATTTTCCATATGCATTGTGTTGCACATTCTTTTTATATAAATCTTATGATATATTTACTTTATTTTATGATTTTACTTTATTTATTAAGCGATTAATAAAATTTAATTATTAACAAGTTTTTATGTTATACCTTTATATATGATTTATAATATTGTATTATATTAGAATTTTTGTATCTATATATATATCAATTTTAAGTTTTAAATGTGATATATATATATTTCATGCTTTTATCTTATATCCAAATATAAATATAAATATCTAAATTCTCTATATAAACTTTAGATATGTTATATTTATTGTTAGTATCACTTGTTTTTCCATATTTTTTATCAAAAATTATGTATTATTAAAAAAAATAATAATATTTTAATATTAAATATTTAATATTAGTATAATAATATTAATAATATTAATAATAATATTAATACTAATATTAAAAGTAACATAAAAATAATATTATAATAATAATTTTTGAACAGTTACTTAAAAAATCCAAAAAATATCTGAATTCTCTGTGCATTGGAATTGTATCAACAATTAAAAATTAAACATTAAAACATATTAATTAATTATATTTAAAAAAAGGTTTTTTATTATCAAAAATTATTTCTCGACAAATCTAAGTTTATTTAATATTAAATAATAGTATATAGAAAATATTTAAAAAATTATTTCTTTTATGAATATTAAACAAAGTTATACAAAAATAAATGTTAAAAAAATTTGTAATGTTAATGAAATATTTTCTGAATTAAAAAGTAATGGAATTTTCAAAAGTATTTTTGTGAAAACAATTTTAGTACTGAAAAACAAATTTTTTTAACTGTTAATATAAAAAAATCATCAATTTAAATTTGGATGTAATACTAATATCGAATATGTATACAATAAGATATATGTATATAAGATATACAAAATATTCGTTTCATGTCTAAAAAATGCCATTTGCGATATAAGTTTGTGTAAACTTTAAATTTTAAAACTTTTGCTAATAATAATAAAAAAAAATTGCCGATAATAAATATTTGTTTTTGTTTAGATAAATGCAACGTTTAAACAAATAATCCTAAAAAAGCGTGTATCATACATATTCTTTAAGCTTAAAGAACATGTTCTTTTACTAAATTCCTGTTTTTTACATGTATTTCGGTTAAATTATAGCTGGTTTTCTCAAATGTTTAGCTTATAATCTACTGAACAAAAGATGTACTGGCCTCAAAGCTAAATAAATGGACAGTTATTTATACTAACAATGAGACAGTCAAATAACTCGCAGGATCCGAATTTTTTTTGTGTTTGACTGGCTGTAAATCAGTAACTATCCATTATTTAGCTTTGAGTCTATTACATTTTTGTTCAGCAGATCGCAGAAGCTAAAAAATATACGAAAAAACTAGTTAATTTAACCGAAATCCAATTTCATATAGGATTAGTGCGGGGTTCTTTCAGACATTTCATTTTCGCTCTTTATTTCGTGATTTCGAAAAATATATATATAAATATAAATACACACATAAATATATGTAAATATATTAAATCTATATGAAAAAATATTGTTATTAATAACGTATTTTTTAATCCATTATATTTAGATGATGAAGATACGGGTACCCCACCGCCTACTTTGATCAGTCCGGCCGATACTTCTGTCGAAAATGTTACTATTCACATTTATAAAGAAAGTAGCACAGGTGGACATTGGTGTGCACGAATCATATTTTTTGTTTTACTGGCTGTTCTTACTGGATTGATTGGTATAATAATCTTCGAACATAGAGGGACTACAGATGGTAAATAAAAGAGTAATTTTTTTCGATTTTATATATTGTATATGCAAAATATAATATATATGTGTATGTATACAAAGCAGTATCTTGACACGCACACGCACACGCTCACGCACACGCTCACGCACACGCACACGCACGCGCACACACACGCGCACGCACACGCACACGCACACGCACACGCACACGCCATGCACGCACGCACACGCACACACGCACGCACACGCACACACGCACGCACACGCACGCACGCACGCACACGCACGCACACGCTCGCACGCACACGCTCGCACGCACGCACGCACACGCATACGCACGCACAGGGTGTCCCGTATCCAGCGAATCACTGATTTATAGTAGATTTCTGACGTCATTTGGAGACGATTTTTCCTCAGCGCAAATAATGTCGAGACACCAATAATTTTCAAGTTATAAGCCATTTAAAATATAAAGGGTTTTTCGCAAATTAAGGATCGGTTTTTCAATAATAGTTTAAACTTACTAGATCAAAGTTTAAACTATGCGCAGACGTCTTCTTAGGAATCTATAACTGTATATATATCAGTGATTCGCTGGGTACGGGACATCCTGCAATGTATACACACAAAATTCACTCACTTATCTATGATTCCAATTAAAATTTAAGAAGGGATTTATATGTGATATCATATATTTTGATAACATTTTGTATTTTAAGTCGATACGCCAATTGAATCTTCACGTTGGGCAAGTATATTTGAAGGCTGGGTGGATGACGTGTCTTACAATCATAATAATGTATTGCACGACGAAATAGTGGAAGCAAGTGAAAAAGTGTTAGAGCATGAGGAAGAAAAGGAAGATAACGAGGAAGAAGAATCGGCAGAAGAGGTTGACGAAGAAGAAAAAACGGAAAAGGAGGAGAAAGCAGAAGAGGAAGAAGAAGAAGAAGAAGAAGAAGAAGAAGAAGAAGGGGAAGAGGAAGAGGAAATAGATGAAGGAGAAAATAAAGAAATAGAAGAAGAGAGGGAAGAGGGAAGTCAAGAAGAGGAAGAGATACAAGAAGAAGAAGAATCAGGAGAAGATAATACTGAAGCAAATGGTACGTGCAAAATGTTACAAAATATTAAAAATATATTTGTTTTCATTAAAATATGTTTGTAGAAGATGAAAGCGAAGAAAAAGATATTGATGAAGAAAAGGCCGACGAAGAAGAAGACGAAGATAAAGTGCAGCAAGAATATGATACATTGGAAGAAACTGATGAGACAAATGAATATGAAGATGGAACAGACGAAGGAAATGATAACTTTGATGTGGAACTTGAAGCTAGCATGGAGATTGCTGATACCTCTGTAGAAGAAAAAGATGACGATATATTATTTGAGGGTTTCGCAAATATACCTGGCATTCATGAAATTGACACTAATAGTGCTGAACCTCTAGAAGAGGTATGTACGTTTTATTACTTTTATTTATTTTTTTGTATATTTTGCACCATTTATATTTGATTATATCTTTCAATTATATCTTTTAATTATATCTTTTAATTATATCTTTCATGTTGTTTATATTTTCATATTTCTTAATTTTTTTGTCAATAAAAATACCTTTTTATCAGATAGAAAGTGAAGAACGCGAAGAAGATATAGATGTTGTAGAATCTGAAGTTGAATCTGAAGAGGAAGAAATTGAAGAATCTACTAGCGGTGAGTCTGTGAGAAAATATATATATTAAAATTGCCTTTGCTAAAGTCTTTGGATAATTACATAATTTTAACTATAGATATAATATGTGATCCTCCATGCTCTTTTACTCGATTTTAACTCTGAATATAACATGAAAATATATAATATATAAGCACACATCAGCATTCCGCTCTCCCCTTTTCATGATATAAAAATCAAAGACAAAAATATCTCGTTGCTTTATGTTGATTATATTATGGTATAATTTCCTATAAAAAAGATAGTAATCAGAAATAAAACATATGGTGCTTGCAGTGGCTGTGAAATTTGGAGTCGGTGTTGCACTTGTTGTTGCTGCGCATTTTGTTCTCGTTAGACGATGGAACAATGGTAAATTTTTTATTATGCATTATCTCATATGTCATCAGCATATTTCTTATAACAAGGCGCTGCAATAATATATATAACATATGTAAAAAAAAAAAATAATTTAGATTTATTAGATAAAGTAAGTTTTAAATTTTAATTTGTATTATTATTGCAATTGTTATAAGATTAAAAGGATCAAAATTGAAATTTTTTGCAGGTAAGTAAAAAGTTTTGACATAGATAAATTTATTATAACTAAATCACAATTTGTGCTTCTTTCTTTATTCATATAGTGCTTCTTTATCGTGATAGCAAAAAGTTCCGTAATGGTCAATATCTTGGAAAATAATGACTATGGAAGAAAATGTTAAATACAAAAGTTTTAGAAAATTAAATGGTCTATTATGTGGCTATATTGATATGACCTTCATGTAATTTTGAAGGACTTCGTGCAGGTCAACTTTGAAATCTTAAATGGAAACCCCCATTTTTATTGTATATTCTTGAAGCTGTTGTCAAGGCGTTTTCGAAACACTGGTTACAAACCCTTTTTACTTGAGATCTTCCTGAGTTATGAGCCTTCGAAATTTAAGTACCATCGGCGTTAACATTCTTCAAGGTTCACATGAAGATCATATCAATATAGTCACATAAATAGATTTAATTATCTAAAACTTTTGTATTTAACATTTTCTTCCATAGTCATTATTTTCCAAGATATTTGACCGTTACGGAACTTTTTGCCATCATTGTATATTTAAGGCTCCTGGGTCCTCGCCGCGGCCATGTTAGATTGTGATGTCAGAGGCGAGAAAGCACACGCTGAAAATTCTTAGATGCCATTTTTAAATGAAAAGATATTTCGATGAAACACTATTTTCAGATGGCTTTAGCACATTTTTAAAATACCTCGAAAACTATTCTTTTCCCTTTATAATCATGCAATCAATAGCTGTAAAATGACTATGAGGCCCAGTCCGTCTGCAGTCTTTACACATGTGCAGTCAATTCACATGACAAAGTCTGATATATCACAATCATTTTACGTTGTTGATTGATTATAAAGGGAAAAGGATAGTTTTCGAGGCATTTTAAGAGTGTGTTAAAGCTGTCTGAAGTGCTGTTTTATCGAAATATCTTTTCATTTCGAAATGGCATCTAAAAATTTTTAGCGTGTGTTTTCTCGCCTCTGCGACGTCACAATTCCATCATGGTCGGCGAGGAGCCAGGAGCTTTAATACATATAGAATATTCATAGAGTTATAATAATGTTGTTTGTATCCTTCTTGCATGCAACTACAACAGAATACAACATAGAATATTGAATAATTCAATTTTTCAGTTAATACTTCCTGTTCTCCGCATGATACAATTGACACACCTGATTTATCAAGACGCAATACAATAGTTCCACCGCTTCATATTAAACAAGCGATTAAATCGGCTGAGAAAATAGACGATAAAGCATCTATAGAAGCACAAATAAAAAATTATGAAGACCTGAGATCCAAATATAAAAAGCTGCAAGAAGAAAATATTTCTCTAACTGATGTAAATAATTTAATTTCAAAAGATAAACCACAAGTAAAACAAAAATGGTCAACTCGAGATACAGCTAAAGCAGGTGTGGTGAATAAGTATCTTATTATTTTTTTTCTCTTGTATCGTATATTGAAATAAACTGCGTATATGTGTGCCTCACAGATTTGCTTTATATTTTTTTGGTAGAAATCGATACTAATCGAGACCAATTTAAAATAGTATCATCTGAGGAAGAAGAAGATTATGAATTAGAAACATCAGAAGGCGAACGTGTTTCGGGAACGGAAGAGTACGATGAAGAACGGATGGAAGAAAATAATGATAATGAAGAAGAAGAAGAGGAAGAAGAAGAAGAAGAAGATGAAGAAATCGAAAATGTTGACGATTCAGAATTAATAGCTAAACTTGAAGCGAAATATGGAAAATTATCTACTCCACAGGATAGTGAAGGTGAAGTTGAAGAAGAAGAAGAGGAGGAGGAAGAGGAAGAAGAAGAGGAGGATGAAGAGGAGGAGGAGGAAGTAGAAGAGAAAGAGGAGGAAAAGGAAAAGGAGAAGAAAGAGGAAAAAAAGACATTAAAATACTAGAAAGAAACGTAAATAACAAATTATTATATATGATATATATTTTTTTAATGCGTATACATGCATATAGAAAGAAAACTTTTAACAGTTCCCTTTATTCTAACATTTAATAACATAACTTTGACAATATATATAATGTTTATTAATAGGGATTTGTATGTATTGTGGTTTTATAAAATACCTTATTGTCTCAAGATTATATAAACAATGTCATTTCCCAGTTATTACAAATAAATTAAAATTTAGACAAAGCTAATAAGACAGTGAGACAGATAAAATGAGCATGGAGGATCTTTATTGTTCTGAAAAATTATTTTCATTTAATTTATTAAAACACTATATAATAAATTAATTAAAAATCTTTATAAACTATATATATATATACATATATAATACATATTAAAGATTTTTAATTAATTTCTTATATAATATATTTTAATTATATACATATATTATACACACACATATATATATGTATATATATATATATATATATATATATATATATATATATAATTGACTTAAAATGTTTATGATATATAATAAAAATAGAGGTTTAAACATTGGTATAAATATATAATACATGTATATAAATATATAAAGTGTACTGCAGTTTTCGCGAAAATATTTGCTTTGCAAACAGGTATTAAAGCTCTGAAGGACTCACATATGGAATCTGAAGCAAGAACATCCATTCGACAAACAGGAATTGAAATTAAGCAAGCGGATAGTGATCAACTTAAAAAGGAAGGAAAAGTTTATGATTTTAGTAATATATCGAATATAGATAACATATAGTCGCTTATGAAGAAAAAATAATTCCACAGAATCCCAGATTGACAGTGCTTTGCAATTAGAATATCTGTTTTTGTAAGATAATTTGATAACATATTTATTTTATTTTTTCGAACTAAAATTATTCTTTTCGACAAACAAAAACATGATGCAATTCGTAATTTAAAAAAAACATTAAGATATAAGATAAGTAGCATTATATATGTAAATAAAAAAATGATATTATTCAATCTTTTGCTTGTTCTTTCCACTCTTCAATTTATATTTAGCTGCTTTTACTTCTATTTGAGAATTTACCACGATTTGAAACGCGTTAACTTGTTGAAGAAACTTAACTAATATTTATAATATATTTTGCAAAAATGACCGATGCGTATAGTATAATAAAGTGTACATAATAAAGTTAGATTAATTTAAGGGAAAGAAAATAGAGACATTTTTTCTTTACAAGTATAGCTATATCAGTACTATTGTGAAAAAAATATTTGTTGAATAGAAACTATAATAATCAATAAAATCAACTATACAATTAAACGTCGTGACAAGTTTGGAGATGCAAAGAGAAAATGATGTATATATAATTTTATTTTTACATAAAATTATTTATTCAAAATATTCACAATGCAAAAAAAACAATATTTTTTTATACAGATTACTAAGATTATTTTATAGTCAATTCTGAAATACTTTCGAAACATTTAACAAAAGTGTAGTATTCTTGGGGAGGTTATAAACTTAAATATGATTATTCGATCTTTATATAATTAATATATACAATTTTCCTCATCCTCTTATCAATGTGTATTTAAGAGATATTAAATAATCTGATTCATGTGGCTTTCAGCAATCCGTAAAATATCTTATATATATTATATGTCTTGTACTGTTTGCACATACAATGCGCGCTGTCTCAATCTCTATCGTATATCACTCAAACATATAATACAAATATTTTGTAATGCAAAAAATAAAAGTTTTATTTCGAGATAATTAAGCAACTTAAGAAATTCATCTTATATTTTCTACACACGTGCGAGTCAATGTATGTATAAATAAAAAAAAATCCTGAGGAATTGTTTTGCGAAAACAGTTGTGTAATTTTTCTACGGCAATGTGTAATATAATTTAATATTTATGCTTGTGTCGCTTACGCGGGGAAGGAGGACTACAAGCTCTATGTTTAGAGGAAGTACGTGGAGGCGGTGGAGGCGACAAAGAAGGTGATCTGCGTGATCCTCTTTTCCTATCGCAACGTTCATTAGTGGGTGATCTGCGTGATCCTCTGCCTGAAGAAAAGGAAGGCGATGGCGTACGTCGAATACGAGGAGGAGAAGGGGTTACTGGTACGCGTTTCTTATACGGAGATCTTGATCTACGTTTGCAGCGGGGCGATCTACTGCGTGATCTAAAAATATATAACAAGTAGAAATATATATTTATATGTAAGATATATTTTTAAACAATTATTTCATAAATAATGTCAATTGGTTTAATATAAACAGGGTGTCCAATTTTAATCGATCCAATTTCCTAACCACTCCTAAAAACTTTTATTTTTGATTGTACAACAAAATGTTTCAAACAAAAGTTGTTTGATTTAAGGCTCCTTGGTCCTCGCCGCGACCATGTTGGATTATGACGTCAGAAGCGAGAAAATACATGCTGAAAATTTTTGCGTGTCATTTTTAGATAAAAAGATATTTTGATGAAACACAACTTTAGATGGTTTTAGCACACTTTCAAAATTGTCCGAAAACTATTTTTTTCCCTTGACAGTCAATCAATAACCGTAAAATAATTAAAACATCAGACGTCATGCGGAATGACAGCGCATGTGCAAAGACCAGACGGACTGAGCTTCATATTACAGTCATTTTACAGCTGTTAATTGGTTATGAAGGGAAAAGAATAGTTTTCGGACTATTTTAAAAGTGTGCTAAAGCCATCTGAAGTTGTGTTTCATCAAAATATCTTTTTATCTAAAAATGGCACGCAAAAATTTTCTCGCGTGTATTTTCTCGCTTCTGACGTCACGATTTTGACATGGTCGGCGAGGAACAAAGAGCCTTAAAGGGACAGAAGATGACACTACTGATTTTTTTCTGAAAGACGCTTTTGAAGGTCATTTATGTTTTTTTAAATGGAACTACTTAATTTTTTTTATATAAATCGATTTCTCGTAATTTTTAAAAAGGCATAAAAAGTTATAAAGGTAAGATGGCCAAAAAATGAATAGTCGCGGCCATGTTAGATTGTGATGTCAGAGGCGAGAAAGCACACGCTGAAAATTCTTATTAAATGCCATTTTTAAATGAAAAGATATTTCGATAAAATACTATTTTAGATGGCTTTAACGCACTTTTAAAATACTTCGAAAACTATTCTTTTCCCTTGATCAGTCAATCAACAACCGTAAAATGATCGTGATATCAAACTTTGTCATGCGGAATGACTGCGAGGTGCAAAGACTAGACGGTCTGGACCTCATATTGCAGTTATTTGACAGCTGTTGATTGATTATAAAGGGAAAAGAATAGTTTTCGAGGTATTTTAAAAGTGTGCTAAAGCCATCTGAAGTGCTGTTTCATCGAAATATCTTTTTATTTCGAAATGGCATCTAAGAATTTTTAGCGTATGTTTTCTCGCCTCTGATGTCATAATTCCAACATGGTCGGCGAGGAGCTAAAACCCTTAATTTGACACTAAAGTACATAAACTATGAAGTATCTCGTAAAAATATTCATGTTTCGATCATCTTACCACAATACTTTCATGCATAAAATAATGAAAGGAATCAGTTTGTGTAAAGAAAGCATATAGTTGTTTATAAGAAAAAATATGTAAGTTGTAACTAATAGCTACATACTTTTTCTTACAAACAACTGTGTTTTCTTTGCATTAGTAGATTCCTTTCATTATTTTATGCATGAAAATATTGTGGTAAAATCATCAAAAAATAAATATTTTACGAGATATTTTACGAGATATTAGTTTAGTGTTAAATTAAGGCTTCTGGTAATTTCTTGTAAACTATTCATTTTTTGGTTATCTTACCCTTATAATTTTTTATATGAAAAATTGCAAGAAATCGATTTATATAAAAAAATTAGTAGTCCCATAAAAAAATTAGTTCCATTTAAAAAAACAAATAACCTTCAAATGACCTTGAAAAGTGCTCTTCAGAAAAAAATCAGTAGCGCCATCCTTTGTCCCCCTTCAAATCAAACAACTTTTGTTTGAAACATTTTGTTGTACAATAAAAAATAAAAAAGTTTATGAGAAATAAATTAAAGAAAATCAGCCAATTCGCGCGACGATAAGCGCGCGGCGAGAAGAGACAGCCCAGTTTTATGTCGTTACTAAGCATGCGGCGAAAAGAAACAGTATAATGTTACACGGTTGCTAGGCGCGCGATGAAGCGGGGAGGAGCGCTTTACAAAAGACATAACTACATACGAGTAGCGCTAACTCTGGATCCCCGAGTGGGCTATCTCTTCTCGCCGCGCGCTTATCGTCGCGGGAATTGGCTAATTTTCTTTAATTTATTTCTCATTAATTATTGCGAAAATCGCAAAATGATAGAGGACTTTTTAATTCAGTTTGGTCCGTTCTATCTGCATACAAATTTAGTCCCCATCATTCTGAGACACCCTGTATGTATATATGTGTATCAGCTATAAAAAAAATTGCGTTAGATATCTCTGAATATCATTAAAAAAACATCAGATAATAAAGATCACATGTATTATATAACAAAGAAAATGTAAGATTCAGAATGAGTACACAAGAAAATCCGATAAGACCGAGCATTTACCTATATCTTGCCATTTTGGATGATGGACTTATTGATCGTCTCCGATCTCTGTAGCTGTGACTAGGAGATTCTGGTGTGGTACTTCGGCTTCGTTTCTTTTCCCTTCGTTTCTCATCGTCACGTTCTTCGCTTTTTACGTCCTTCATTTCTCTCTCGCTCTATATAATTTTCATGTGTATATGTATATGTGATTGTATATGTGTTATTTATTGAATTTAATGTGTAAAAATATTGTACCTTTCTTATAAGTTTTTTCCTATAATGCTCTACTTGTGCCTGTATTGTCATACCAGATTTCAATGTTCTTCTACCACTTTCTAATTCATCCTGATATTGCATAATTTTTACTTCAATTTCACGTAATCTGTTTCGTCTTTCTTCATTGTAATCCCTACCACTGTTGAAGTAATTTTATTATAAACATATTCTAATATGTATAAATTATTAAGGTATTTATTATACATATAATCGACAATTCCACAAAGTTTTACCTGGAATCCATACTAGTATCTTGAGAATTGGAATCTTCGTTCTGACCTAATTCTTCCCATTTACTGGTAGTCATTGCTTGCGCCTCGACCTGAGAAAATAAAATCTGGTGTATAAATATAATGCGAGAAGATATTAATGTTATTTTATTCAGACAGAAGCATTTTGAAACCTGATCAGGATCGACAGTTTCCCATCGCGAGGGTACAAACCCTGCTGGCATTGCCGATTTTTTTTCATCATCCTTATTTCGCGTGTTTACACTGTCGTCATCATCCATTGGTACTCCATCAATATCTTCATCCACTAAGGCAGACAAATATATACATTTATATATACGTGTATATACAAACGATACAATTTACTAGTATTAGAATTGATTTTCGGGTTTGAACCGCGTAGACTTTTTGTTTGATTCCAACGTTTCGTGAACATTTCAGCTCATTTCATCAGGGAGAAATAGTCTGATACAATTTACTAGTATAAAACTACATCCTTATATGTATTATGTCAAAAATGCATATATACTAGGCACTCCATCGATGTCGTCGTAATTTGAAGTTGCTTGAGATGTGAGACCATGCTTCATGGCACCTTTCAACAAGGTCGCACCATCAAGCGGTACTCCATCTAAATCTTCAGCACCATCACCATCAACATCGGATAACGGTGCACCATCGATATCTTCATCATTTTCAGGCTCAGGTTCATCCATCTTAGAGAGGAGGAATTAGAAATATTATAATGTCTATCTTTCCTGCAATGTTTCTCAACCTTATTTCATGTATGCCTCTTTTTTTAATATCAATTTTTGTGGCACCCCCTTTGCAATTTTTGTGTCGAAACACTGAAGAAACAAAAATGACAACAAAAAAATAGGAAATTGACTAATTGAAAATTTTTATAATTTTAGACACAATACCGATATGTATATTATTATATATTTTCAGAGTTGAGATTAAATATATTAAAAAATTATAATTTTAATCACAATATAAATTTGCATATTGCTCTAATTTGAATGTTTCAGAGTGCATATTGTTTTTGTTTTAATTTTTTAAAAGTCGATTCAAACATATCCGGTACTGTATCCGTGACGTGTCCGTTCCGTGCACGGACGTGCACTGATGAAAATATCATTTCCATTAATTTTATATTAGAGTATTCTTACACTTCAGTATCCGTATCAGTACGGAACGGATATGATACGGTACGGATATATCTGAATCGACCTTAAAACTAGATTCTTTCTTATTTTTTTCTGCATTTTTTTCGTGCCCCCCTTTTGAATATCTCGCGCCCCACAGGTTGAGAATCACTGCTATAATGGATATTAAGTTAAAAGAATTACCAAAACAAGCCCCAGGAATGTATTTTGTAATTTAACGAGAAAATCTCTTGGATACACAGTCCAATCCTCCCATGCTCTAAACATTCGCATAACGCGAACTTTGAATCCTTCTGCCTTCAGTTTACTATCAAACTGTTTGTATGCTTGATGAACTTCGCTAAAGATATCCAGAAGACGTGTCTCAAACCTGTAAAATAAATGATAGTATTATACATGCATCTTCTCTATCCCTTTCTTTCTTTTTTTTAAGAAAAAGATTGCATACGCTTTTCTATAAATAGTGGCGTTAGTCACTTTGACTCCACAATTATGTAATATGTCAGATATCAAGTATAATCTTGCAATTTTCTTATTCACAGGAGTCTGTAGTATTGACAATGATTCTGAAATACAATCGCAAATTTCCTCCGCTGCTTCTGCATGTTCTATACAAAATACCATTGCTTCTGCAACTTTTATTCGCTCAGGTGATATGTTTCTCAATAAATCTTCCAAACGATCTCGCTGACTGTAAACCGGAAAATATTTTAGAAAATTTATATGTACGTTCTTCACATCACAAGGCTGTTTATAAAGGAGATTTTCAAATTTTTTTTATCTCCTGACATATCCAAAGTTGGGTAGTAACTAGTTAATTAGTTAAAAGATAAATAAATAAGTTAAAAAGTTAATAACTTTTAAGTTAGCTTAGTTAATTTTTAACTTAAACTTATTAACTTTTTTTCTAAGTTAAGAATTTTTTCATTTCTGAATCCCATTATTTTTTTTCTATAAAATCTTAAACATTGCACAATTAAATTTTTAATAACGATTAAATTTTTAATAAGAGCATCATTCTATGATGTATGTTATTCTTACAAGTATTATGATATAAATAAAGGTACTATTAGTTTTTTTTTTTCATAATTGTAATTACAAAAAAAATACATTCCTATATAAAAAACAAAAATTTTTGTTATTTCATTATTTATTTTATATAAACTTTAAAAAATTAACAAATAAAATATTAAATTAAAAAATTTTTAAGTTATGACGTTTTAATTTAATATAAATATTTTTAAAAATTAACTTGATTTAACTTAAGTTAATTTAATTTTAACTTAACTTTTAACTAAGTTAGTTTTTTGCAACTTTTAACGTAACTAAATTAATTTTATAAGCTATTATCTTTAATTTAACTTGCTCAAAACCCTGGACATATCTTATTATCCTATAAATAATTTTTACTGTTCTTTAACTAATTAAATACCTGTTTGAAAGGCTACCCCTCCTAGGTTCCTGCCTCTCTTCCATTTCTATCAATTCGTCCGGCATACCTTGCGTCCAAGGATTGATTGGTGGTGGTCTCCATACACTTCCACCTTTGAACATTCTAAAATCTTCCGTGCGCCATTCCTTCTGTCCATCCCCTTGTAGAATGGAATATAGTTTCCAACGGTAATAAGTATGTGCAGGAGAATAATTCTCAAACAAGAATCTAAAATTAAAGTAAGTTACTAGTAGAGATGTGCGAATCATTCGAATTCGAATCGAATCGAATTATTGCGGGTTCGATTCGAATTCGTTTTCGAATAAAAAGTATTCGAATTCGAATAATTCGACAATTTCGAATCATAACCGGTTCGATTTCGAACCGATCGCATCTTTCGTGTCGCCTCATTCATGTTTCTCGCCCGGTCAATCTGTTTTAACTGTTTTAGTTTTAAGTACTTAATATTTGAAATTTTATTTTTCAAGTTATGTTAATTTTATTTTCAAGTATATAATCATCTATCTTCTAATGAAATAAAAAATTATTATTTCATTAGAAGATAGATGATTATATACTTGAAAATAAAATTAACATAACTTGAAAAATAAAATTTCAACTATTAAATACTTATTAAAAAGGTTATTCATAAAATATTTTCAATAATTAAACCTATTAAGAGAATTATATATTATTATTAGTTATTATTACTTATTAAGAAAGTTTAATTAAAATCTTATTTTTCATTAAAGCCTGAATGCTTGTCTTTTTAATACATATTTATCGTATGTCAATATTTTCTGGTGACACCTATAAAATAGAAATATTAATTTTATTGCAAGTCTTTTCGAAAATATCACATATATATGAAACTTGAACATTCAACGTTTAATATCTCTTAATTTTCTATCACTTAGCACAGAGTTCTCTTTGTTATTAGTGACAGATTTTTTCAGAAGAAGTTATACAATAACTTACCTTTTTGATCATTTTTAAAAATAGACTTCTAATGTCATTGAAGAAACATACTTTGCTACGTTCAAATAAGCATGTATTGAAATCAGTAAAAATTGATTAAATTCGATTCGTATTCGAATTAAAAAGATTCGATTCGATTCGAAAGAATTTTTAAAGATTCGATTCGAGTATATTTTCAGAGATTCGGTTCGATTCGGTCGTACAAAACCATGATTCGCACACCTCTAGTATGTGTGATAAAATAATACATTATATATGTACAAATAAAATATATACCTGAACATTGGATTAGTTAATTCTCTGTTCATAATCATTGCCTCAAACATTGGTCCTTCTCGAATTACAAATTCCACCATTCTATGTATTAACATAACTAAATTTCTGTAATGCATGGTTTAATTAAGTATGCATCATTTTGTATCAATTGTTGACACAAAATATCACATTTAAATACAGATATGTCATTATATTTTATTTGAATCAATAAATACCTTTCCGTTGGTATAACCACTTTGACGACAGCATTCTGCAAAATCTGATAATCCATCAGTACAACAGTGATAGATAAGATATTCCAATCCAAATGCCAAAATGTGTATCCCAATAATAGTCGTCAACAAATTAATACAACATAAATTTGTAAATATAATTAGAATTGTATATTTAATATCAACAAGGAATTTTTATATTCACAAACACACACATACATGCACACATTTTGTTTTCTCAAAATCATAAATTAAAAATAAGTATATAGTTATTTCTATTTTATCACATTAACATATTTTATAAGCAAACTATTAGTTTTTGCTCCATGGAAAACTTACCGCAATTTTAGGAAATTTTTTTCATAAAAACTTTTAAATATATATATACATATATATGTAATATACCATATATGTATATTACATATAATTTATAAATTTATAATAGTTCTTAATAAAATAAAAGAACAGAGATTAATAGGAGAATATCAAGTTTTTTATTTTTTTTAATGGAGCATAGAAATAATTTTACCTTTTCAAAGTTTTCCTTTTCCTGCGGTTCCGCGCTCTGGATATTGCGGATACGTGGGATCTGAGATTATGTTTCAAAAATGATTATATAATTTCACTCAAATAAATAAACAAGTTTTTATCACTTTCTAAGTCCCTTTTTAAAAATAAATAATCCTTATTTAAAATAATTATTAATATGTAATTAATATGTGATAAAAAAGAAAACAAGAAGAATAAGATTAATGAATAATTTCGAAACGTGATTTCAAATAATATTAGATAAGAAGAAAACAAAATCAATTATAACATATAATTTTATTAATTGCGCTTCTCAAGTGCTTTATTTCGTGTACCTTATGTCTGTCGCGACGATGGGGTTGAGCATTAAATGGAAGACCAGATGGAGGCGGCGGCTGCGTGATCTCCATCAAAGCAGGTGGAATATAAATAGGGTAAGGCGGAATTGGTACGCTTTTTCCCCAGCCTAACTTCATCTCATACTGCATTATATCGCGACCTAACTCATGGCACAGTTTAATATGTGTTTAATATCCCAATTATAAATTATCATCATAAATTGCAAATTATACTAGTTAAAAGCGATAAAAAAATTACATACACATACAATATATATGTATATATATATATAAATTTAATAACATATTACAAATAATATATAAAGAAAAGGCGATTCTTGTGCACATGAAGTAATTTATATTTATTCTTTTTAAGAAATATTCTTGTCATATTCTTACCATTAAGATTTTTCAATGCACGCTCTCCATCTTTACGACTCATGAACGCGACAAAACCGCAATTCCTTTGTCTGGCTTTCTCTTCGTCACTGCGTGGCCACATTATTTTTATACTAGCTAATGGACCATATTTGCCAAATATTTCCATCAGTTGCTGTTCTGTGATCTGTGGAAACAAACATAGGGAAATTGTTATACATATATAAAATATCAACATTGATACTTAATCAATTAGTAAAATAATATTTTACCTTTGGATTCAAATTTCCCAAGTATAAGTTTGTGGTATTTGGATCACCATTATCAAATGAGCCATCTATAAAAAAAAAACAAAAAAAAAAAACGAAAATTCTTCAACATTTCTTATAAATAATGAGATAGGGGAAGGTGGCGAGGAAAAAAGATAAGGAAGGATAATACCCTCATATATCAGGGCTAAGAGACGGGGATCATCAATGAAGTTATGCAGATTAGCCTTTCGCGGATCCGGAAATGAGGATTTACTACCTACTAAAGTTACAAGTACACTACAGATTTAAATAGTATTACTATAAAAATATATATCATATTTCATTACAGGATCAACTTTCAAAACAAAATTGGAGCGACTTACATTATATTAAATTAAAATAAAATTCGAAATATTTTATAATGCATGCATATATAATGTATAATAAAAAATACCTTCTACACATTTTAAAGCAGCCAACATTGGATCTTCAGATTGTGTAGATATTACAGTCTTCACTACACCCTTATATTTGTGTCTCTCTTCACGCTCCTCTTGTATCATCTTCAACTCCTCTTTAAATAATTCGAGGTTGCTTTTCTTTTTTTCCCCTTCTTTTTTCTTCTTGCCTAATCTATCTAATTTTCTTTCATTTGTTCCAAGCAATCTTGCATATTCTTGAGCTTGTTCCGCTGACGACCTGTTGTCAACCAGTTCTGAGATTTTTGACTGTGGCTTATAGAGCTTCCCCTTTTCTCTTGTGTCTTCCTCTTGAAAAAATATAATATAATATGAAATAAAACATATCTTTTGTAACAATTTCTAATAATTTAAGAAATAATTAAATCGAGATAAGAAATGGTAATAAGTTAAGTGTAATACATAAAATGTGTGTATATTTTATTGTAAATAATAAAATCTCATCAATAATGAAGCATATAATTTCCTTTTTTTTTTTAGGTCATCGTCAGCACAATTAAAATGTAAATTAAAACATCGTTTACATAAATAAATTCTTAGTCAAAAGGATAAAATTAGCTGACTGCCATTGATGTACTATTACATCTTTTTAAAAATTGGTTGCCGCTGATGTAGTATAGTACATCTTTCTATATTTTGAGTTCAAATTAATATTATAAATATTATAATATAAATATTACATTATATTACCGTTATTTTCTTTTAATTTTAATATTTTTCATATATATAATTTGATATTATCTCTATTTAAATTTGTAACAGATAAATTTTCAATTTCAAACAATAAGTAGTTTCAAATAATATTTTAAAGTAAATTTTATATAGTTTTTTCTTTTTTTAACAAAACTATAAAGCAATCAACTATAGATTTAAGTTTATTGTATCGACTTCCAGTTATAGAAAAGTGGAAAAATTATTAGCTGCGAATGTTAATATATAAATACAGATTAAGGTCTCTCATGTCATCTGAGCATTAGAAATAATTATTTGTGAATTTTATATTTACGTCTTTTGCCTGCATCATACGTTCCTGCTTTTACCCATACTTTGCTAGCCGTTTTACTTGGCGTTTCTTGAAAAGTTGCCACAAATTCTTCAAACGCCTATACATAATGAGTAATTACATTTATAGGATAGTTGTAGGATAAAATATCGACAAATGGAAAAATCAATAGCAATATTAGCAGCATTATTTACCTGAGCCGCAGCTTGTTCCTGCTCCTTTTTACGTTGCTCCTCCAGCTCTTTTTTACTTAACGGCCTTTTACCCATCGTACCGATGGAGAAAGCCTTAAGTTTCTGTTCCGCGATTTGCTATAAGATGCAAATTAAAAACATATAATATTAATTATAAGTAATTATACTTGATGAAGGATCTAGCAGAGTTATACGTACTACCTTCATCATAGCCTTATCCGCCATTTTCAAGGATGTGATTTAACCTAAAAAAAAAAAAAAAAACCACAACAAATATAATTTACACGTGTAATTTGAGCGCCATTAAAATAAATTTAGACGTACGATATATATATATATATATATATATATATATATATATTTGCGTAATAGAAGAAACCAATTAAAATCAACCTCGTTGAAGGAACAATTCAACTGAAAGATACATTTATCAAAAACACATTTGTCGGTAAGACGCAAACTCTTGTTAAAATTATATTTTTTTACAAAATACAAACCTCTGTTACAATGTTAAACGCGATAACAAAATTTGCATATTCTATTTATAGACAAAAAAGAAAAATATTTAAAGAATCTCAAAACACATCTCTTGAAGCAAATCCTGCCACAGTTTAATCAGTTACAACAGGCAAGCGTCGGTATCTTGACATAAGGGTCGGCAGGCGACACGGAGACGCCTATCGGCCGGCCGGGAATTACAGATTCGTTTATATAAGATTTTAGCCAAAATACTGAGGGTGCCGTCACATGGGGCGTAACTTGCGTAAGCGTAACCAGCGGATCGCCAATCACCGAGTTATTCCGATAGAGCTCGACGAAGGGCTCTATCGGAATAACTCGGTGATTGGCGATCCGCTGGTTACGCTTACGCAAGTTACGCCCCATGTGACGGCACCCTTAGGGTATTAAAAAAAGGTGAAAATAAAATTTTTTAATAAACTTGGGGAAATGTGCAGTTAGCAACGGGTAAGGTTGGGTTAGCCGCGAGTCCGTATTTAATTTATTATAAATTTTTAAGAGCAAAAATGCAAAATCGGGCTCTTTAGCTGATTGCATTATTATATAAAGAATATATTAAAAAAAAAATCACGAAGCTATGTCACTTATTTGATGAGAAATCTGGACGATACGATTCTCACTAGATCTAAGGAACTGGGGAAATTTTCGTGGTAACATACTGACAGCTTGACAAGGAGAGAGATAATCGTTCTGTCTTTGTCTCTCTTGCATCGCGTATGTAGTAGCGTCCATGTAGGCACAAATATTAATATGTTGAGGACACGGATGCGATTATTGAAAGATAATGTCAACAAGAACCGGCTATCGTATTACCTTTGTTTCTCTGTATATGTAAAACGAGGATAACGATATCTTAGATCTTGCTCCTAACAATATCTTTCAATAATTGTATCTTATTGTATGCCGTATCTCGCATATATTATGTATCTCAAATTATAGAATGATTTATTAAATATTAAAATATATATATTTTTTAAGGATTATTATATGTATAATTTAGAAAGAATATTTAAAATATTTATAAGTTTATATATATATGTATATATATATGTATATATATATATATATATATATATATATATATATGTGATTGACAAGTATGTGTTATCTTGATTTCTTATTGATGTTACTGTATAAAAATATCAGCTGCATAAAGAATAATATAAAGAACTTATGAATAACATATAAATAGCTCAATGCAAGGTGTTCGGTCTATCACCCTGAAAACTCGAGTTCAAGTCTATCGGTATATATATATATTTTTTTATATTTATTATTATTGGAATATATAGAAATTATTAAAAATATATATTTTTAAAGGCGATACTTAAGAATTTTTAAATATTGAAAATATTTCAATAATTTTACAACTACAAACATATTGTATATATAAATGCAAAAAATTCGGTAAATAAATTAATCCAGTAATAAATCTATCTCTCTAAATCAGTAATCAATATATATATATATATATATATATATATATATATATATATCAGGGATCCGGACCGAAACAAAATTAGGGTTCGGTTTCGGTTACGGTTTAATAAAATATTGAGTAACTGTTCCGGTTCCAGTTTCGGTTTTTTGATAAATAAAAAAACCGAAACCGTTTAAATTATGATTTTTTCGGTTACGGTTCCGGTTTTTAAAAATTTTTACTTTTTGTTTTTCTAATTAAATTAATTTCTAAATTATATTACTTTAAAAAATTATTATTAATTTTTATGACATAAATAAACAACACTTCATATTATACATAAAAATATATTTAGATATAGGTATATATAATATAGATACATATATAAATATATTTTCATATGTCATAAAAATTAATAATAATTTTTTTAAGTAATATAATGTATATATACTTTATATATATATATATATATATATATATATATATATATATATATATATCAGGGACCCGGACCAAAACCGATAACCGTTCCATAACCGTTTTTTTAGTAGAACAGAAACCGTAAACCGTATTGAAATTCTGATAAATTTATAACACCGGAACCATAACCGGACCGTTAAATTATTTTCGGTTTACGGTTCTTTTCGGTATTTTTTTCTGTTTTTGCGCAAATGACGGAAGTGTCATGATAACTGTCTCCTCGAAGTGCAATATTATACAATTATAATTATAAGAGTATTTTTTTGTCGCCAGTGAAGAATAAAATTAAGCAATTATTGTAAACGACCCAACTGGCTTAATTGATCTTTATTAATTCGATATCATATATAAATATACAGACTACGTTTCGACCTTTGGTTCAGGTCCTTATCAAGTCTAAAATTAAAGGATAATACTATATAGAAGGAATCATTTTATAAAAGCATAGCGCAAACCAAGTTGAAAACAACAATTATTATAAAGTAAATGATTAAAACATACCTTACTTAAAATTTTTTTCTTTTTTCAACATGTTACAATTCTCTCATCTGTACTAAACGTTTCGTATAGATGGTAAAAAACGAACTAAGTTAGACTTCCTTTATTATTCTATCATAAATAGGGTTTAAATTCTCTGTGTCTTTATGTAGGTTAATCGTGTTGTTAAATTTATTTATATAAAATATTTCAGCTATCTCTCTTTTCCTAGTATGTGTTTCACGATGTAAAATATTAAAGGTTGTCCATTTAAAGTCATGTAAATATTCATTTCTATGTTTGCTTATAACGTTTTGGTTACATCATTAACAACTTACAATTAGTCGATCACGCTATTTTGTTATCTGATGAACATTTCCATAATAAGAACTTACATATTGTTAAGGGAATCTTGTCTAATAATTGCTAAAGCAAACATAGAAATGAATATTTACATGACTTTAAATGGACAACCTTTAATATTTTACATCGTGAAACACATACTAGGAAAAGAGAGATAGCTGAAATGTTTTATATAAAAAAATTTAACAACATGATTAACCTACATAAAGACACAGAGAATTTAAACCCTATTTATGATAGAATAATAAAGGAAGTCTAACTTAGTTCGTTTTTTACCATCTATACGAAACGTTTAGTACAGATGAGAGAATTGTAACATGTTGAAAAAAGAAAAAAATTTTAAGTAAGGTATGTTTTAATCATTTACTTTATAATAATTGTTGTTTTCAACTTGGTTTGCGCTATGCTTTTATAAAATGATTCCTTCTATATAGTATTATCCTTTAATTTTAGACTTGATAAGGACCTGAACCAAAGGTCGAAACGTAGTTTGTATATTTATATATGATATCGAATTAAGAAAGATCAATTAAGCCAGTTGGGTCGTTTACAATAATTGCTTAATTATAATTATTTTTTAAATGTTCTGAAACGTGTATGTATTATCGCAATAATGATAGCTGTGAAGATATTATATTTTCTGTTTTATATATATATATATATATATATATATATATATATATATATATATAGGTATATATATAAAGTATATATAAATTATATTACTTTAAAAAATTATTATTAATTTTTATGACATATGAAAATATATTTATATATGTATCTATATTATATATACCTATATCTAAATATATTTTTATGTATAATATGAAGTGTTGTTTATTTATGTCATAAAAATTAATAATAATTTTTTAAAGTAATATAATTTAGAAATTAATTTAATTAGAAAAACAAAAAGTAAAAATTTTTAAAAACCGGAACCGTAACCGAAAAAATCATAATTTAAACGGTTTCGGTTTTTTTATTTATCAAAAAACCGAAACTGGAACCGGAACAGTTATTCAATATTTTATTAAACCGTAACCGAAACCGAACCCTAATTTTGTTTCGGTCCGGATCCCTGATATATATATATATATATATATATATATATATATTGATTACTGATTTAGAGAGATAGATTTATTACTGGATTAATTTATTTACCGAATTTTTTGCATTTATATATACAATGTGTTTGTAGTTGTAAAATTATTGAAATATTTTCAATATTTAAAAATTCTTAAGTATCGCCTTTAAAAATATATATTTTTAATAATTTCTATATATTCCAATAATAATAAATATAAAAAAATATATATATATACCGATAGACTTGAACTCGAGTTTTCAGGGTGATAGACCGAACACCTTGCATTAAGCTATTTATATGTTATTCATAAGTTCTTTATATTATTCTTTATGCAGCTGATATTTTTATACAGTAACATCAATAAGAAATCAAGATAACACATACTTGTCAATCACATATATATATATATATATATATATATATATATATATACATATATATATATATATACATATATATATACATATATATATATAAACTTATAAATATTTTAAATATTCTTTCTAAATTATGCATATAATAATCCTTAAAAAAATATATATTTTAATATAAATCATTATTCTATAATTTGAGATACATAATATATGCGAGATACGGCATACAATAAGATACAATTATTGGAAGATATTGTTAGGAGCAAGATCTAAGATATCGTTATCCTCGTTTTACATATACAGAGAAACAAAGGTAATACGATAGCCGGTTCTTGTTGACATTATCTTTCAATAATCGCATCCGTGTCCTCAACATATTAATATTTGTGCCTACATGGACGCTACTACATACGCGATGCAAGAGAGACAAAGACAGAACGATTATCTCTCTCCTTGTCAAGCTGTCAGTATGTTACCACGAAAATTTCCCCAGTTCCTTAGATCTAGTGAGAATCGTATCGTCCAGATTTCTCATCAAATAAGTGACATAGCTTCGTGATTTTTTTTTAAATATATTCTTTATATAATAATGCAATCAGCTAAAGAGCCCGATTTTGCATTTTTGCTCTTAAAAATTTATAATAAATTAAATACGGACTCGCGGCTAACCCAACCTTACCCGTTGCTAACTGCACATTTCCCCAAGTTTATTAAAAAATTTTATTTTCACCTTTTTTTAATAAAATAGCTCTTTAGCTGATTACAGTCGAGCTTACTGATTAAGAATATCGTAAATTTAATGAGATTCATTCAGTATTTTGGCTAAAATCTGGATTATACGAATCCGTAATTCCCGGCCGGCCGACAGGCGTCTCCACCGTGTCGCCTACCGACCCTTAATGAATCTCATTAAATTTAGGAGATTCTTAATTAGTAGGATTGTCCGCAAGTCGCCAAAGAGCGATTTTTTGGAAAAAACGTAAAAATAAAATTTATAATAAATTTTGTGAAATACGCAACTAGCCAGCGGGTAAGGTTGGGTTAGCCGCGAGTCCGTATTTTATTTATTATAAATTTTTAAGAGCGAAAATGCAAAATCCGGCTCTTTGGCGACTTGCTTTATTATATAAAGAATATATAAAAAAAATTTCATGAAGCTATGTGACTTCTTCGATGCAAAATCTTATATGAACGAATCTCACTAGATCTATATCTAAGAGCAGCTCATGGGGAAATTTCCGTGGTAACATTTTGACAGCTTAACAAGGAGAGAGTATCATTCTGTCTTTGTCTCTCTTGCATCGCGTATGTATAGCGTCCATGTAGGCACAAATACTACTACATTGAGCACACGGATGCGATTATTGGGAAATAATGTCAGCAAGAACCGGCTATCGTATTATGATGATCGAATAATGAATAATCATCGAATAATGATGATTTATTAAATATTTATATATAAATAAAATATTTATGTATAAAAATAAAATAATATTTGCATATAAATATTATTTTATTTTTATACATAAATATTTATATAATATTTATATTCTGTGAAATGGGATTTCCTTATGAAATCTATTCGACTTGTTTCGTAACAGTCCGAATATCTCGATGTGTCAATCATTCAAACTTTAGCGACTAAGCAATAATCAGCATTATCTGTGCAAAAACGATGTAATAAAGAACTATATATTCTATTCATCTTATCGTATTGAGCATTATTGATCCTGAAATCCTTTATCCATCCTGAAATCTTCAACAATTCTTTAACAAAAGATGGTGTGAATTCATTCAACTAATATAAGAATTATTTATTCTCATCCCAGTGAGCATTATTGAGAGGAAGAGCTCTTTAAGAGAACTTTTTGAAAACTTCATTAATTTTTCTCAAAAATGATATTAGTAAGTTATCTTTTTGTAAGATATCTTTCAAAAGAGCTCTTTAAGAGAACTTTTGAAGACCTTATTAATTTCTCTTAAAAATGATATATCAGTAAGTTATCTTTTTGTAAGATATCTTTCAGAAGAGCTCTTTATGTTGTCTATTCATAGATGTCTGTAGAGTCTCTAGCAAGCGTGCTATTTTACGAACGCCGCACATGGGCAAGCCACATATATACGTGTGTGAACTGTGTGCTCTGAATTGAATTTCAAGGAGATAGCATTTACGTTCTTCGATATTAACGTTTAATCTTTCTTTCTTAAATTATAAATATTATTAAATATGTATTTGAGCATAAAATAGAGATTATATATTTTCATATATATTTTTGTTATTTGTTCTATGTTGCCTCTATATCCAATCAAAGAAGTTGGGTTATGTCTGCAAAAAGCACGTTGCAATCATAAAGTTTTTTTTATTCAAAGTCTATGGGCATTTTGAAACCTGTTTTAATTTTAATAAAATGTTATAAAAGAAATGTATACTAAGATTTATATTTTTTTTAAATATAAAAATATGTAAAAATATAATACTACAAATAGCAATTCTTAACGGTAACCTTTTTTTGATATTTAAAAGAAGTCAGATTGTGGAATTCTTTTAGATGTCGTTTATGTGCGATGTCTTTCTTTCCTCTAAAATCGACGCATTGGAGGACTTATTAATATCATAATATTATCATTTTGATGGAGTTATCGGAAGTCCGACTCTTAAACTTGAGTACTTTATGAATTTCTTTTGATAACATATTGCTCACTGGGATGTGTCGTGTAAATGAGATTATACAACTAAGAGCTATTACAATACACAAAAACATTTTTTCTATGAAGAACAATAATTATATACATTATCTTACGATATCTGCAAAAACTTCATACATCTCTGAAATTTTTATTAAAATAAAATGCTTATATGTTTTTTATAACATATTATAAGAAGGTCCTATTTGTTTAAAAAAAATAAAAGTTTATAGTAAACAATAATATAAATTATAATCCTATTGAGTATAGTAAATAGATAAGTGCGTGCGTAAAATAATGAATGTAATAATATAATATGTAAGTCTTTCGGTTCAATTTTTATTAGTAGTTTTATTTTATTCTTGCCTTTCGGCTTTGAATGACTTCCAGTTTCCATACATAATTTACATAACGTTCTTTCAGTTTGTAAATACTCATAATAACATATTAACCTTAAACTTAGAATTACAATTAAAATTAAATTAACCTTACATTAACTTACATTAACTTATTTATTAATACAAGGTTGGTGAGAGCAGTCGCCCGGCAAGCGAAAGGTCTCGGGTTCGATTCCCGATTCAGCGACTTTCGGATCTATATTTTTCTCGCCTATAATTCTATAGGGGGGTTAGAGGGGATTCGGGAAATAAATCTCGAATTGAGATTATTCCCAAATAAAAAGTCTTATAATATAAGAATTAGTCTTAGTCAGTGTTGGTCAATAAAATCTTAACCTTGTTTAAAAAAAAAAAAAAAAAAAAAAAATTCGACTGGCAAATCACATCTTACATATTGTTATTTATTAATATATAGAATAGCATAAAATAGCATACTAAAATCTTGAAACTAAAATTTTACTAAAATTTTACTAAAAGACAAGACAAATTAATTTATGTTTTATGTTTTATGTTGACTGCTAATATTCGCTAAAATGATATAATAATATAATAAACGATATAATAAACGACAAATAACGAAAATATCGAAAAATATAAAAAATATATATCATCTATCAAGTATTTCCTTCTGTCTTTTCATCTCTCTTCTCATTCTGTTTCTTTGGTTTGTTTCTTTGGTTATTTCCTTCTCCTTCTATATCCTCTTTCCTTTTCTCATCCCTTATTCTATTTATTCTTTTCATGGCCTCTCGTCCTTTTCCGTCTCCGCTTAGGAAATCTTCTAATGTTATTTTGTCCTTTGTTTCCTCACATTCTCTTATTACATATGCATAGTATTTTCTTCCTCTTTTCTGCAAACTCTGCACGTTCTTTCTTCTTCTTCTTTCCAATGTTGTCCTCCTCTCATCTCGTTTCCACATCTATGAGTACGTTTACACGGTACCCTTAATCAGGTTTAATAATACCCGTAGTTGTAAAACTGGCCAATCACAGCCATTTCCCTGAAGAATGGAACGGCTGTGATTGGCCAGTCTTACAACTACGGATGTTATTAAACCCGATTAAGGGTGCCGTGTAAACGTACTCTATATCTCGCTATCATCATCCTATCTTTTCTTTTCTACTTTCCTTGTAGATATCCTGGAACTTCTTCTATCATTATCTTTTTATATATGCCGTTATAATTAGACTTCTCGATCTTGTTTCTTCTTTCCTCCTTTTCTTTCTTGTTTAATTTTTCCATTATCTCTCTTATTATTTTCTTCCTCCTCTCTCTTTTTCTGTAACTCCTCCCTCTTCATGTCTGCTTTTTCCAAAGCTTCTCTTCTCTTCTTTTCCCATTTGCTCTCCTCCCTTTCTATCTTTTTCCTATCTATTTCTTTCATACATTCCACCACTCAATTTTTATTAATATTATTATGTAATAATATTAATAAAAATTGAAGTGAAAGACTTTTCCTCTTCCTCTTCCACCTCGACCTCTCTGACCCCTTCTTCCCCCCCCAGCTCCTTACATTTTGCTGGTGTGTTGGCGGTGGTGGCGGCGGCGGCGGCTGAAATTGTGGCGGCAGCGGCGGCTGAAATTGTGGTGGCGGCGGCGGTGGTAGCGGAGGCACTTGCACCTGCTATTATATATAATATTAAATTTATTTATGACAATTAAATTTTATGTTATACTTTTGTTTTGAAAATAGTGCATTGCAAATTAGATCGCAATTTGAACTGAGGTGATTGCGTCGCAAAGTGTTAATATCAGATAGGTTTTGTTTTGCAATGTACTATTTTCAAAAATATTTAGTAATAGGTAGATGAAAATTAAACAAATTATAAGATACAAGTATAGAAACACATAATAAACAAAGTTGCATGTAAAATAACAAGAAATATTTTATACAGTATACTTCCCATAATATGGTTGAGGTCACTTTGCGACGCAATCATTTAACTTAGTTAAAATTGCGATCCACTCGAATTATTAATTCGTGTTGTTTATTAAATATGTACAGAAACAATAGCAATTACATTAATTTAAATTTTTATTAACTTCAAATTATAGAAAAGATATTAGATATTTAAATGTATGTTTATATGTACATTGCTTGCTATTGTTTACTGTACATTGTATACATATTATTATATATCTTTATCCCATGAGATGAGTAATCGTACTGCATTTAAAACTTTAAAATAGAAAAGATCTCAAAAATAATACAATCAAATATATAATTAATAGAAGTTTGATTGCATTGGAAAAAATTGCATATATCATACTTTTACATTTCTTATTATTTATATTATATTTTAATATTTATATTACATATTTTTTTCAATATTTTGTATTAAATATTTATATATAACGATTTTCGGGATAAGAATATGTAACAATATGTTGTAGCGCTTCTATTGTTGTGTTTCCGATAAGCGCAAAAAGTTATGATTTTATTATAAGTAATTGATATTTTAATATTATATAATTGACATTGTTTTCCTTGCAGATTTTATAATGAATAATTTCTTTTATTATAATTATATTGATATTAATCTATGTATGCAGCATAGAGTTGCTTGTTGTTGCAGATAGATTTGGAAACGTCTGAAGGGCGGATCACTTTCAATGAAGAGGCATGGATACCATTGAATCAACGCCATTATATTGCAGCAGGTAACGTATGCACAGTGGGGGTTTTAGTGAGTAAGAATCTCACACTACCCCGGAAAGCCTTTTGAAGGTTTCCCCCACGTAAAAAAAAAAAAAAAAAAACAACGCTACTGCCATATTAAAAGCTCTAGCTTCAATCAATTAATAATCCAATATAATAATCAACAATTATTTTTATATTATAGTATATAGTATATTTGAATATATAAAAATATTAAAAAATATTTTTTTTAATTGAGAAAAAGAATATTTTAAATATTAAAAAAATATTTTAAATTTTCTTTTTAAAATAATCTTAAACAAATTTTTTTAAATATTTTTATATATTCAAATACTTATTATTATATAAAAATAATTGTTGATTATATATATTCATTGGAGTATTTTATTGATTGAAGCTTGAGCTTTATGGCACAAACTGAACATCTTGTACATTGTCTGCATATAATATTTAACTTATTTATAAAATATATAATATATAAGTTTATATATATATACACACAAACACAGATATGACAAGCGTTCTTGATTTTTTTTTCGATTATTGATGTTATATTGTATAATCTTTCTCTTATCTCTTTCTCTCTGCTACATAAATATTATTATAACGTGTAAGAACTTACGAGTAACGTATGATAGCTCAATGCAAGAATATTCAATCTCGTAGAAAACTTGAGTTCAAATATATCAATATCAATTTTTTTTATAATATATTGGAATATAGAAAAATCATAGAAATATATTTTTTAAGGCGATAAACTTAAAAATTTTTATATTGAAAATATTTTAATCATTTTACAACTACACACACTATAATATATATATTAAATGCAAAATAATTCCGTAAATAAATTAATCAAGTAATAAATCAATTGCAGCTACACACACACACACACACACACACACACACACAAATAGCTGGTATGTTGATTTTTATTATTAATTTTTTAAATTTATTTTCTGAATTATTTTGCATTTATATAGTGTGTGTAGTAAAATAATTAAAATATTTTCAAAAAATGTTTAAATTAATCGCCGAAATATATTTTTTAAATAATTTTTCTATATTGCAATATATTATAAAAAAATTGATATTGATTTGAACTCTAGTTTACTGGATGATACACTGAACATCCTTGCATTGAGCCATCATACATTACTCGACATAAGTTTTTTCACGTTATAAGTATTTATGGAGCAAATTATACAATAACATCAATAATCGAAAAGAAATGAAGAATAATCAACATATTCGTCAATCTATGATTGCTACAAGCTAATGATAATTTATATTCGTTCTCTTATTCTTGTCTCTCTATCGCGCTGACTATACATAAAGTATCGATAAAAAAGTATAAGCAATAAATTGTCAAGTCTAAAGTATCCGTGTCTAACATATATTGTATACTAATTCACTCTCAATTATGCTACTGTTATTATTTATCATTAGACAATTATAAAACATACATATAATTTTTAGTGATATATATATATATATATTTATATATAATATACGCACATATGTGCATAAGCATATAAAATTTACAAAACGTGGGTGCTTATTAGCCTTGCTACGTTACTGCCTTCTGCTATGGAAGGCCAGAAAGCATTTTCAGGCCGTATCTCGCGTGTAGCATGAGCACGTGAGAGGAACAAGGATAACGTGACTCTTACGCTGGGTCCACAATAGGTGATTTAAGCCCTAAGCCTTAAGAAATTGACCAATCACAGTCGAGTTTTCTCCTCATAATTGTATTCCCATTAAAGAAAATAAATTACAGTCCACTTTATCAGTTCCATGGATAACGATTCTTCACCGCTATTCCGCAACATAATGGTCCTTCGAGCCGGATCCGCATGTGTAACATCGGTGAAACCATTCTGGTGAATGCAAGGCGGAGTGTATATACAGGTGGATCGGCGTAGAGGAAAAAGCGGTGTTTACGTGCATTCGACATTGTCTCTCATCGCAAGGAGAGTCGAAGAATTCGTTTTTCAACGGTCGCAACAGCGATTGGGGTGGAAGAATTAACGAATATACATATATTACAATGAGCGTCGAACAATTGAGACGACTAAGAGGAGCCGTCAAAGCAAAATTAACGTTGGCAAAAAACTTTGCAAGCCGATCGAGCGAGAATTTGAACACTACTACAAAGGAGGAACTTGAATCGCGCATTCAACATCTGGACGAGGCATATAAAAAATATCAGGATATTTCCCAACAATTATTAAGCATGGTTTCTGAGGAAGAGCACGAGCAAAGAGATGCTACAGAAGAAGCAACCTTTGATGAGCGATATTTTGTGACGAGGGCAACGTTAGTGCGGAGTCTCGAGATATTGAAGCCACCTTCTCACCCGTCAACTGACGGCGGTGCAAGTGCTCAGTCTGGTGGCGGAATGTTAGCTCAAGTTTTGGAGCAGCAAGTGCAACTCATGCAGAGATTATCGGAACGGGACGGTGACGGCGGACGCGGTCAGGTGTTATCACAGATACTGGAGCAACAAGGTCATATGCTGGAGCAGATGCGTGCACAATCGAACACCCCACGTGAATCGCACGTCAAGCTGCCAATTATCAATTTGCCAACATTCAACGGGACTATTGAGGAATGGAAAAGGTACGCTGACACGTTCAAAACTTTAATTAACGATAGCGAATTATCCAATGTTCAAAAGCATCAGTATCTCGTGGGATCACTGACCGGGCCGGCAGCCAGAGTTATCGAATCAATGGAGATTTCCGATCAGAATTATACGATCGCGTGGGAATTATTGAAAAAACGGTATGAAGATGATAAAGCCATTCGCAAGCATCACATTCAATGTTTATTTGAAATACCTAAAGTACATCGAGAGTCTGCTAATGCGATCCGAGAGCTCGTAGATCACGTTCAGAAACATCTTCGGGTTCTACATTCTATGGATCTTCCCACTGATGATGAGGAGAATTAATTATATACTTAATTGAGACAAATTTAGACAGCGCTACAAAGAGAAGGTGGGAAGAGCATGCCGAAACGCATGAAAAATTGACCACCACTGACGTAATTGAATTTCTACAACGCCGATGCCAGATTTTGGAGCGAGTTTCCCTAAGCGAAGGTTCTGGAAATGTCAAGTCAAAATTCAATAACATTGATAAGAACGACAACAGTAAGCAAAAACTGTCTCATTTGAAATATCAGGGTAAAGTATCATTATCAACAACAATACAGAAAGGTCGCTGTTATTTGTGTCAGGGTCAACATTTGATTTATTCCTGTCATCAATTTTTGGATTTGTCTGTTGAAGATAGATTCAAGGCGATTAAACGATTGAAGCTTTGCATCAATTGTTTCCGCAACGATCATTTCGCAACGAATTGCCGAGCGGGTTCGTGTCGAGAATGTGGAGAGCGGCATAATACGCTGTGCCATCAGCCGAGAGAAGCAGCCAGTTCGACTAAAAATCTGAGAGGCAAGCCAGTAAATAATACCACGGAAACGATGAGCAGATCAAATTCGCGGACAACGTCAGAGACACCAAGTATTTTCAATGATCTATCGGGTGGGCCATCGGTTCACCATGCACGAGGAGAAATTATTAGAATTAATCAATATTTATTTTGATTTGAATCCCGCGTTTAGTTATTTATACTATAAGGTGCAAAATTAGTTACGTAGACGCCACCTATGTACCCTAGTAATTATATTTTTTTTGTGTTGTACCAACGTATCTTACCTTGTTACTAAGTCACTTCACTTCCGATATAACCTGTTTAAGTAGTGACCGTATAATTTTCTTTTGTCCTTACAATAAGAAATCTCTATGTTTATTTAATGCGTTATTATAAAGAATATTGTTCTGGGTTTAAATAAATAAATAATACACGATTATTATCAGTATCTGCTATCAGGTTATGGGCCCAGTTTACAGCGCATCTCGTGAAGTTCTCTCTTGTCGAACAGTGTGATATAAGTAAGAATGGCCACGTCGTTGGATATTACAACCAAATATGTCATCCCGCGGCTTAATGCTACTAATTATTTTAATTGGCGTTTTCGTCTGGAGATGTTGCTAAAAGAAAAAGGTATTTGGCATACAATTACTGAGGGAAGACCAACACCTGTCACTCCAGACTGGACAAAAGCGGATGAGAAAGCATTGGCCACAATATCATTAATGATCGAAGATGATCAAATTCAGCACATTAGAACGAGTAAATGTGCAAAGAACGCATGGATTGCGTTGCGAGAATTCCACGAACGTGACACGCCCGGTAGTAAGGTTAGAGTTCTCCGTACCATAATGCGACAACGTGCCGACGAGAACAGCGATATGGAAGTCCACGTAAATCGCATGAACGAGTTGTTCCAGCAGTTGTTGGCTCTTGGGGATGAGCTTAACCCGGAATTCATTATAAGTGCAACGCTTCTAGGTTCATTACCGAGTAGTTATGACAGTTTAATTACAGCTCTCAAAGCACGACCAGAAGTCGAACTGTCATCTTTTGTGCGTTCTAAAATTATTGAAGAGTACCGGCGACGTAAGGACAGAAATAATGGTCAAGGGGAGTCACAAATAATGAAATTTACAAATGATGGTGCAGTCAAGAAATCTACAACATGCTATTTTTGTAAGCGTAAAGGACATCATCGAGATAAATGTCAACAGTATGCAAACTGGAAGGCGAAGAAAGGCTTAACAGGTAATCAAAGTAAATCAAATCCTTCGTCTAAAGCTAAGAACAATGATGCCTCCGATGAGTTGTTATTTTTGGTTGGCAGAGCCAATGGATGGATTTTGGATTCCGGGGCAACCTGTCATGTCTGCTGCAAATATGAAACTTTATTGAATTTGATGGCATAGCGAAAAGGTGTCGGTGGCAAATGGACAAGAAATCAAGGCATCCGGCAAGGGCAAAGTGGCTGTCGTCTTTCTAAATGGCAATGGAGACACAACAAGAGTAATAATTAAAAACGTATTATACGTCCCATCAATTGGAGGAAATTTGATTTCTGTAAAACAATTAACGGAAAAAGGATTCAACGTGGGATTCCGTGGAGGCACCTGTGAAATTCGTACTCACGATAACAAACATCAAATTGCTGTGGGCGACATCGTCGGAAACTTATACCAGATACGAATAGCAAATCAAGTAAATGCTGTTGCAATTCGTCAAGAGTTATGCATTCACCAATGGCATCGTGTTCTGGGTCATCGCGATATTGACGTTGTCAAGAAAATTCCGTCAAGTGACCTTGTAGCTGGAATAAAACTATCAAGTTGCGACTCTGGATGTGCCCATATAAGGAATTGCGAAATATGTATTCAAGGTAAGGTTACACGTATGCCCTTTCCAAAGGAGTCGCAGAATCGTTCGTCGTATTGGATTTAATCCATAGTGACGTTTGTGGACCTATGCAGACAAAAACCGCATCAGGTAAACGTTATCTGTTAACATTAATCGACGATTTCTCACGATACACAACGATTTACTTGATTAAAGAGAAATCGCAAGTATTTCAGAAATTTAAGGAATTCCATCGATTGATGCAAAATCAATTTGGTAAAAATATTAAATCTCTTCGTACAGATAGAGGAGGAGAATATTTAAACAACGCGTTCATAAATTATTTGAACGAAAATGGTATCAAATCTCAACGTACAGCACCTTTTTCTCCAGAACAGAATGGCGTCGCTGAGAGGAAAAATAGGACCTTAATTGAGATGGCTCGATGCATGTTACTCGACGCGAAGATGGATTTCAGCTTCTGGGGTGAAGCAGTTACAACAGCGAATTTCTTACAAAATCGACTTCTCTGGAAAAATGTGGATAAAACACCGTTTGAATATTGGTACAATAGAAAGCCAATTTATACAAATTTAAAACGTTTCGGTGTAGACTGTTATGTCAAAATCCCTGATGAAAAACGAAGAAAACTGGATCCTAAAGCATTAAAAGGAATTTTACTTGGCGTCGATATGGAATCAAAGGCATATAGGATTTACATATCAAGCTCCAGAAAGGTTCTCATTTCAAGAGATGTAAAATTTATTGAAGAAATAGACGTTGTTGGTAAACCATCAATCGAGTCAAAGAAAAACATTATTCATCAGGATGCTGTAGCTGGTGAGTCAAATATTGAAATCGACGGATTTCCGGTTCAAGATAATTCGAAGAATGAGGATATTGGTCATGACCGAAATATCGACTATGAAGATTCAGCAACGGAAGATCCGAATTCAACTGAAGAAGATATCACAAATCAACCTATTCAATTGAGACGCTCTGAAAAAGTAAATAAAAGCGTTCCACCCGAACGACTAATTGAACAAATAAGTGTTGTAACAAATGGCGAACCATCGAACTTCGAAGAAGCAATTTCATGTCATGAAAGAACAATTGGATTCGCGCTATGCAAGAAGAACTATGTTCATTAAAAACTAACGGGACATGGAAATTGGTCACTTTACCCACCGGCAAAAATTTAGTCGGCTGTAAATGGGTGTATAAAATAAAATCAGATGCAAGTGGAAAAACAAGAAGATTTAAAGCAAGACTTGTAGCTCAAGGTTTTAGTCAAAAATTTGGTATTGACTATGATCAAGTGTTTGCACCTGTAGCCCGACAGACAACATTCAGGATATTGCTAACTATCGCAGCAAGCCGAAACATGTTAGTTTATCACTTCGATGCGAAGACCGCATTTTTAAACGGCGTATTGGAAGAGGAAATTTATATGCGTCAACCACCCGGATTCGCAAAGGAAGGAGCTCAAGAAATGGTATGCCTATTGAAAAAGAGCATTTACGGATTAAAACAATCCGCGCGCATTTGGAATGAAACGATACACAACGTCTTAACTAAAGCAAAATTAACACAAAGTAAATCTGATAATTGTTTATATATATACAATGGGAATAAAGAAAGTGTATACGTTCTCATATACGCGAACGACATATTAGTGGCAGGCTGTTCAATTGAAGTAATCAACAACATAAGGAAAATGCTGAGTACAAATTTTGATATTGAGAATCTTGGTGAAATAAGAAGCTATTTAGGGATCAGAGTTACAAAACAAGCAGATTATTTTTTACTTGATCAACAAAAATACATTTTAAATGTAGCCGCAAAATTTCAATTAAACAACGCTAAGGATTCGAACATTAAGCCCATTAAGCCCATCGTATCAGAAGGAACCAAATGAAGATATCATGGCAAACAATGAGAAGTATCGTGCAGCAATTGGACATCTATTATATATTTCAACAAATACACGGCCTGACATCTCGGCAGCTGTTTGTATTTTATCACAAAAAGTATCTAAACCTACAACGTCCGACTGGAATCAGGTTAAGAAACTAATTAGATACTTAAAAGGTACTTCATCGTTACGATTAAAACTAGGAGGTATTAATGACAACCAGGATTTAATTGGTTTTGCCGATGCAAACTAGGCTGAAGACCGCAAATCAAGAAAGTCCAATTCAGGTTTTATATTTATGCTCGGAGGAGCAATTAGTTGGAGTTCTAAACAACAAGACTGCGTCGCTTTATTATCAACCGAAGCGGAGTTTATAGCACTTTCAGAAGCGTGCAAGGAGTCAGTTTGGATACAACGAATTTTGATCGATTTTAAATGGAAAGGACAAACGTACACGAAGATCTACGAAGATAATCAAAGCGTTTTAAAAATGATAATTACTGAAAGACTAAGTAACCGAACTAAACACATTGACACGAAAGTTCATTTTGTGAAGGACCATATTGATAAAAAACGCATTATATGCGAATATTGTTCGACCGAAGAAATGTTGGCTGATTTGTTAACAAAAGGGTTAAGTAAAGATAAGTTTGTAAAACTAAGGGATCGCTGTGATTTAATTCATATTGATTAAGGAGGAGTATTAGAATTAATCAATATTTATTTTGATTTGAATCCCGCGTTTAGTTATTTATACTATAAGGTGCAAAATTAGTTACGTAGACGCCACCTATGTACCCTAGTAATTATATTTTTTTTGTGTTGTACCTACGTATCTTACCTTGTTACTAAGTCACTTCACTTCCGATATAACCTGTTTAAGTAGTGACCGTATAATTTTCTTTTGTCCTTACAATAAGAAATCTCTATGTTTATTTAATGCGCTATTATAAAGAATATTGTTCTGGGTTTAAATAAATAAATAATACACGATTATTATCAGTATCTGCTATCAGAAATTACACGGAACCGCGTTCTCATGTCAACCGCTATTGTAAATGTCAAGGGACATAAAACATACAATAATCAGTTACGTGTGTTATTAGATAGCGCGAGCGAAGTTAATTTTGTAACTTTAGCAGCATGTAAGAGACTTGGTCTGAAATTGGACAGCGTTTACCAATCTATTAGCGGCTTAAGCAATATGACTTGCACAATCGAGCATAGCTGTCAATTACATTTAAAATCGCGAACTTCCGAGTTCGAACTAAATTTGTATTGTCTTGTCGTTCCAAGGATAACGAAAGAATTACCATCATTTTCTATTAGTTATTCTCAGCTACCTATTCCGGAAAATATTAAATTGGCGGATCCACTGTTTTATAATCCCGGTAATATCGATCTTCTTATAGGCGGAGAATTTTTCTTTAAATTATTAGAAACGGAAAGGATTGAACTAAGCGATCAATTATCAACGTTACAGAATAGTAAATTCGGTTGGATAATCTCAGGTCCAATACCTGATTATTTAATGACAAATAAAACGACCGATTGTTTGTCGTCCAATTTCTCATGTCTATTACTGCAACAAGAATCTATTAACGATACGCTCTTAAAGTTTTGGGAGTTGGAAGACTATCCAGCAACCAAAATTTACGATGTCCGTAGAAGAGCGACAATGTGAACGTTATTTTGTAAACACGATGAATCGTGACGCTTCGGGACGGTTCGTTGTCAGATTACCTTTCCGCGAAAATAAGACAAAGCTGGGCGAATCAAAAGAAATAGCTATAAAGAGATTAAAATATTTGGAACGTAGATTCAAAAGCAATCAGAATTTTCATAATCGATACTCGGAATTCATGGAGGAATATGTTAAATTAAATCATATGTCTATTGTTGAGGATTCTTGCGAAGTAACCCCTATTTATCTACCGCATCACGGCGTATTACACGAATCTAAACTGACTACGAAACTGCGGGTAGTGTTTGACGGTTCGGCCAAAACTACCTCGGGTTTTTCATTGAACGATACATTGATGACCGGAGCAAGGTTACAGGATAATTTGATCGATATAATCATGCGATTTCGATTACATTCTATTGTTATCACGGCTGATTTGAAGAAAATGTATAGACAAGTTTTAATTCACGAGGATGACAAAAATTATCAGAGAATTTTGTGGCGATCCTCTGTGAACGAACCTATACAAGAATACACTTTAAATACCGTGACATATGGCCTAGCGTGTGCTTCGTTTTTGGCTATACGTTGTGTTAAGTACTTAGCAGATAACGCGAGCGATCAGGTAAAACAAGCATCACGAGTTTTACTCAACGATTTATATGTTGACGATATTTTGACGGGAGTAAATTCTGAACTCGAGGCAGTCGAGTTAATTCAACAATTAAAAGAATTACTACACAGTGGCGGATTCGAACCTCATAAGTGGCGTTCCAATTGTAGAGACGCTCTATGCAATTTAACTTCTAGCGAAAAGGTCGATGAATCATTAGCTGTCGCGAACAATAATAACGATACGAATGTAAAAACATTGGGGTTGAATTGGCATCCGGAGCGAGACATTTTTGAGTTTTCTATTCAATCAGTGACTAGAGCAAGTAAAACGAAAAGAGAAGTTTTATCCGCAATTTCAAGATTGTTCGATCCATTGGGGTTAATAAGTCCTATTTTAATTAGAGCCAAGTTGATAATGCAACGAACATGGGACGAAAATTTGAAGTGGGACGACCCATTGACCGATAACCTGCAGGAAGCATGGAATATATACGCAGACGATTTAACGGACATAAATATAATTCAAGTCCCTCGTAAAATTATTGCAAGCACTAATGCGACGCGATTTTATTTACATGCATTCTGCGATGCGTCGATGAAAGCTTACGGAGCGTGCGTGTATCTGCAAACAGCGGACAAGGACAATAATATCAGCTCTGCATTAATATGTTCAAAATCTCGAGTTGCGCCGATAAAAAATAATACCATTACATTACCGAGACTCGAACTTTGCGGCGCAGTCGTTCTAGTGAGATTATTGAAACACGTGCGAGAATCTCTTAAAATTGAACTCAATGGAGTGTATGCATGGAGCGACTCTATGATTGTGCTAGCGTGGATAGCGGGCGATCCGTCTCGCCAAAAAACATTTATATCAAATCGAATTGCGGAGATTCAATCTGTTCTCGCATCAAATTACTGGTATCATGTTAAGAACGAACATAATCCTGCCGATCTAATCTCTCGAGGTACAAGTCTTAACGAATTAAAACTACACTGTGGTGGGAAGGCCCTTATTGGCTATCTGAATTCTTTATTAATATTCAAGGAAAAAATCAATTAATAGATCTCTCGAAAAACGAAATAACAATTGTTGAAGCCGAGCAGAAATCGGAAGTAAGAGTATTCTTAAATGTTGACTCAAGGCAAATAATTTTGTCTCTGTTAAATAATTGTTCGTCATTGTTAAAACTCGAGCGTATTTTGGCATGGATTGTGCGATTTATATCCAATTGTAAACTTGATCGAGACAAACGGAAATACGATAACATTTCAATTGACGAAATTCACAGGGTGAATCAATTAATAATAATCGAAATTCAAAACCTTCATTTCTCAACCGAAGTATCAGCTCTAAAGGCAGGAAAACAAATTGTATCGTCTAGTAGAATTTTGTCGCTCAGTCCATTCATTGATAAAACAGGACTCCTCAAGGTGGGCGGTAGAATTCAGAATTCCCTAACAACATTTGATACAAAGCATCCAATATTACTACCGGCTGAGAGCAATTTTACGCGATTATTGTTCAAACGAGAACACCGCAGATTATTACATGCCGGACCACAAGCGTTGTTATATGCTATCCGCGAAAAATATTGGCCTGTTAATGGAAAAAATCTAGCGAGGAAAGTTGTACACGAATGTCTGACGTGCTTTCGTAACAAGCCTAAATCACTGTCACAGATGATGGGACAGTTACCAGCGGACAGAGTAACTCCGAAGCGTCCATTTTTTGTTACGGACGTAGATTTCGCCGGACCAATTATAACGTTAGTAAATCGAGGCCGCGGGAGAAAAACAAACAAATCCTACATCTCATTATTCATTTGTCTTTCGACAAAAGCAGTACACCTTGAGGCGGTGAGCGATCTCAGTTCAAATTCATTTATATCGGCGCTTAAATGATTTGTCGGACGGTGAGGTTGTCCACAAAAAATATATTGCGATAATGCCACTAATTTTGTTGGAGCGCGAAATGAATTAGACGAAATACGAAAGATTATAAGCACCGATGCGGAAAAAATACGCAACGAATTTTGCACTCCAACCGGTATAGAATGGAAGTTTATTCCACCATCTTCACCTCATATGGGGGGTCTGTGGGAGGCAGGAGTGAAGTCATGTAAATTTCATCCCAAGTAACACAGTCTGGCTATATTCGCTGCGACAGCAAAAATGTAGCTGGTATAACGCCCTGCCAGCCTTAATTACATCTATTTGGCAGCAAATGCTATTTTGCTGGATTTTTAACTGCAAAAGCGCTGTGATAGTTAATAAAAAAGTCAAAATACAGCCACAGCTATTTTAGCTGTATTAATAGCTGTAAAGTCGCTGTAACAGCGATCAGAAAAGCCAAAATGTAGCCAAAGCTATTTTAGCTGTATTAACAGCTGTAAAGTCGCTGTGACAGCGATCAGAAAACCCAAAATGTAGCCACAGCTATTTTAGCTGTATTAATAGCTGTAAAGTCGCTGTGACAGCGATCAGAAAAGCCAAAATGTAGCCAAAGCTATTTTAGCTGTATTAACAGCTGTAAAGTTGCTGTGACAGCGATCAGAAAAGCCAAAATGTAGCCACAGCTATTTTAGCTGTATAAAAAGCTGTAAAGTCGTTGTGACAGCAATAAAAAAACCAAAACTAGCCACAGCAATTTTAGCTGCATTAATTGCTATGAATTTGTTGTCATAGCAATAATAAAAAGCAAAAATTTAACCACAGCTATTTTAGCTGTATTAATAATTGTAAAGATATCATGACAACTATTAAGAAAGGCAAGGAGTAACATGACTATCAGTTTTATGTTAAATTTAGCATATATCAGCGATGGTCAGCGGACCTAATGCGTTCATTTATGCGGCTCTAAAATTATTACTTAAGGATTTGTATGTAGTTCTGTAATCACTGTACTTATGAATTTGCGTCCGCTCTAGTATACTTATATGTAAGTTATAAATTGTAATAATTTGCAATGATTAATTAATCTTTTTTTTATCTAAGTTTACCTAAGTTTTTGAAGCAAAGGTTTCGGGTCGTCAGAAGTTCAATCCCAGTTAAAGTAAAAAAATTTTTTAAATATTCTTTTCAATCTTTCTACATAATTTTAAAATTAAAATTTAACTTTTATTGAATATTAATTTACCATATGAAAAACATTATCCATTTATTAATTATATCCGTTATTTTTATATCTTTACTCCGACTGCCGCAATGTGGCTATGACAACGTCTTTACAGCAAAATAGCTGTGCAACCATATGGCTGTGACATCATTTTCAAAGCCTAAAAATGTCCCATTTTTGCTGCTACAACTTTGTCAAAACGTCACAATGACGTTGTGTCAGTAGCTGTGGTAGACAAAAATGCTGCAGTTTAAGCTACGACAACGTTATCGCAGACGTTTTAAAGTTTCATGTGCTACTTGGGATTTGAAGCGCATTATGGGTCAAAATCTTTTCACATTTGAAGAATTATCCACCGTATTAATACAAATTGAAGCGTGTTTAAATTCACGTCCTATATGTCAATTGCCTTCTACTCCCATAGATCTACAACCATTAACGCCTGGCCATTTCATTATCGGCGAACCCTTGACGACCATTCCGGAGTTAGATTTAAGTGAAGTGCCTATCAATAGATTGGACCGTTGGCAATTGGTGCAGAAAATTTTCCAAGACTTTTGGCGACGGTGGAATGTAAAGTATTTAACTTCATTGCAAGGAAAAACTAAATGGAAACTAGAGAAATCCAATATTTCAATTGACGATATTGTTCTAATACAAGAAACCAATATGCCACCGTTAAAATGGAAGTTAGGAAAAGTAATGGAACTTCATAAAGGCACAGATGACAAAGTTCGGGTTGTTACTCTGAAAACGGCAACCGGAGTTCTTAAAAGAGCAATAAATAAATTATGTAAGCTTCCGATGACTGACTCATAGGAGATGTAAAAATTAATCTGCATTAATTGGTGGGCGGAATGTCTATATCTTCGAAAGAAATGTAAATATTTGTCAGCGACATGTATGTGTGTGTCAGCGAACGTTATATATGTGTATCAGCGAAACGTGTACTGACCTTCTAACGAAAACACGGTAATAATAACCACTTAACGATTTCATCGAGGAAGAGTCAAACTTCCTTGATACGACGACCAGTACTCTGCGAGCAGTCGACATCGACACATTGTATTCCCATTAAAGAAAATAAATTACAGTCCACTTTATCAGTTCCATGGGTAACGATTCTTCACCGCTATTCCGCAACAGTATCTATGCGCAGATCCCTCTAAAATCAGCTCACAAATCAGCAAATAATTAAGTGCCGATCGTAGGTGACAAGCCGCTTCCGTCCGTTATCTCCCTCGCGTTACCGGATGCTAGCGTTCAAACCGCAAAAGAATAATAAATCAGACGCTTCTTGGAATCGTCGCTCCTCATCTCAAGCGCACCGCCGAACTTCGATATCCGGTCCAGATTATCTAAAACTCGTAAATTGATAGTTGACACCTAGAGCGCTCGCTCTTGCGGGTCATCGCATCGTGACCTCTTAGTACAATTTATTGTGACATATTCCAAGAAAACGTCTTTCTTAGAAATCCCCACCAAAAGGGAACTGCACACGACACTCAGATTTTTCTCGATTTGATGGGTATATAAACCTTTAATTCTTAACTTCATTACGGCATACCATCATTAGCATCTCACCGTAACACTACAGCATATTATTCACGACATCCTACCGTAACACTACGGCATCTCATTATCGAGATCCCATCGTAACTCTACAGCATGTCATCTCTGTAGCTTTACGATACTCTGTATAAAGTCACGCGTTTGCCGTCAACTGCGTTGACATACCCGTTAGTCGCGCATAGAATTATAAAGTAAAAATTAAATAAAGAACTCTTGTGCATCAAAACTCGAATACGTTGATTTTGCCAAACATCCCGCGACCGAGGTCCTAGAGAAGGGAAGAAGGCGAACGAGCGTATAACGATCCACTGGCTGAAGTTCACAGTCTATCACAAGGTAAGTACTTATAATTACCCAGACTATTTAACACGCCGCTTCACGCCAATTCTAATTCTAAGTTGCGCTAGACTGACAATTCTCTTTCAATCATTACCTTCTCCTAAAACAAATAAACGAAATCCACTGTTAAGCATTGCATGCAGCTAACAGTTTCCCGTTGTCAGTCGATATTTATTAAATCAGAATCCAACTACCTTTCCATAATTATTCAAGGTATCAATATCAGAATTTAGCAACATTAACGTAGAAACAATACTCCTGGTATCACTCGAACGTCGTCCAAACCGCATTTTACCTCTAGCCGTTGGACGTACCTTTCGTAGGTCCAGACGACTCTCTACCATTTCCCCAACTTCCCGTCGTTGTCGAGGCATCCATCGTACTTGCCCGATGACAAACCTCCCATCAACATCCTGCGTATCTCCATCGTCGACGAGGCATCCATCGTACTTGCCCGAAGACAACTCCTCATCACCTTCTCTCACCTAATAAAAATCGATAACAGGAGATCGCATAAGGATTCTTAAACAGAACTCCGGAACTAATTTCACTCTGGACGTGGTCCAATCCTCATTTTACCTATAGTTGCAACGCATACTTTTACCGTAAGCACAAGCAACTCTCTGCCATTTCCCCTACTTCCCGTCGTTGTCGAGGCATCCATCGTACTTGCCCGATGACAAAGCTCCCATCAACATCCCGTCAACGAGGCATCCATCGTACTTGCCCGAAGACATTCTCCGTACCCCCAGACCTTCCTTTTGAATTCATATTTAAAACCAAATGAATAGACGTATCGGATATTGATATCTCGCTCTCTCTAGTTCCCCTTCATGTTATCTCACGATAATCCTTATCTAACTCATTATAAACCCTTCATTTTCTGACCATATGACCCCTTGTAGATGAGTATGACAATTATCTAAATTATTGATATATGTACACTTAATCATATGTGCATTAAATATATTATTCTCAAACAATTTTGTTGACATAACCAAAATTTGGTAAACCGTTCCAAATAATTTGGTTAATATATGATTAACCAAATATTTTATTGTTCCAACTAAAATAAAATAAAAAACATTTCAAAAACGTGTATAGTAACTATGGCTGCTTTCCTTTTAGGAGACACACTTCGACACAGGTTAACGCACTCGAGCACTGTTGTTACAGTATAAATGGAACGCGCTATGCACAGTATGTGCACGAACTTTTAATACCTAACCTTAGATTTATCCTAAAGTTCTCAAACAGATTTATCGTAAGATTTATCGTAACAAAAGAACTTCTCAAACGTATACATATACTGTTTACGCTTGTGTGCGCATGCTACCGGGACTCATTTTTAACATCACTAGTCAAAAAACACACTCAAACTCTCCTCTCGAGCAGAGTCGAAGAGTGTTGATTGAGTTTGAATGAAATTCTAAATGGAAAGCGACGTGTGTCGATTTGTGTCAAAAATGTCGATTGTGTTCCCTAAAAGGAAAGCAGCCTATATATATATATATATATATATATATATATATATATGTGTGTGTGTGTGTGTGTGTGTGTAAGTTGATAATAATTCTTTATTTTAATATTTTATAATTCACAAGCGGTCACCATCCATCCAAGTATTAACCGTGACAAACACTGCTTAACCTTCAGTGATCGGACGAGAACTGGTGCTGTTGTTGAAGCTATTTAAGTTGTTTATTATGCCAATTTGAGTAACAATTTTTACAAAACTAATAAACAAGTTTTTACATGTATGACTGTTGGCAATATTTTATAATTTAAAATACTTGTATATAATACTTTTTTTTATGAAGGTATTATATAATTTGCACATACATTATATTATACATATATGCAATTAATAAACTGATTTTTTGAAAATATTTTTTAATAATATTCAAATTTTATATATATATATATAATTTTACAATGTTGCTGCAACATCATTATCGCATTATTGCAGCAACGTTCCATATTTATATTTCAATAATGTTGCTGCAATATTGCATTGCAATATGCAAGATTGCAATATTGCTGCAATATTGCTGCAAGGTCCTGTGCCGTATGGGGCCAGATCTACTAAATTAGACGTCCAAGGATTAACAAACGATGATGCAAATTCAATTATAAATATAATTATCGGGTTACTAACTGACGTTTTAGAAGGAACTATTGATATCGATCAACTCATAGTCTGCTTAGATAATCTTCATATCCCTGGTGCTCAAATAAGCGTCGAATTCACAGACGATTAAATAAATATCAAATTCATTTTATTAATTAGCCCCTGATATTATTATTATCCAGATGAATAAACAACTTCAAGGCTTAATTTGCAATACGATTTACCAATTAATAGTCAATTTGATCTATGAATATTTGAATGGTAAAATAACTTTCGATCAAGTTATAACTATTTTAAACGACATCGAAGATATCGCTAAAGCCTAGTCTACAATGGCAGTAAGCAGTATAGAGTAAGCAGTAAGCAGTAAGCAGTATGAAATGGGAATTGCCCATTTCGTTACTCCCGGTCTTTACATCCACTAAAAACAGTATACTCTCTATTCCTACAGCCTTGTTATTGCCATTGTATACTGTTTTTAGTGGATGTAAAGACCGGGAGTAACGAAATGGGCAATTCCCATTTCATACTGCTTACTGCTTACTGCTTACTCTATACTGCTTACTGTCATTGTAGACTAGGCTTTAGAGATTCGATACTCCCAACTCCCAACTAGTAACTAATACCCCCACTCCTATGACCTACAACATTCCCTAGATCCGTAACTTCGGTCCTAGCTCTCGGCGTCCCATAGGTATAGCCGGTGTAAGCAGGTTGCCTCACAAAAATAGAGAGCGCCCGTTTTCTCACTAGCCTAGGCATAGAGAGAGAAGGAAGATCACCCAGACGTGACAATGAGTACGTTTACACGGCACCCTTACGCTGGGTCCACAATAGGTGATTTAAGTCCTAAGCCTTAAGAAATTGACCAATCACAGTCGAGTTTTCTCCTCATACTTGACTGCGATTGATCAATTTCTTAAGGCTTAGGGCTTAAATCACCTATTGTGGACCCAGCGTTAATCGGGTTTAATAACATCCGTAGTTGTAAGACTGGCCAATCACAGCCGTTCCATTCTTCAGGGAAATGGCTGTGATTGGCCAGTTTTACAACTACGGGTGTTATTAAACCTGATTAAGGGTACCGTGTAAACGTACTCAATGTAAAATGATCGCAGAAAGTATATACCAAAATCGTTCATTCTGCCACTGACGAGATACTATTAACCCTTTAACAGTGTACAGAAAAAAATGTTTCTGTGCCGTAAGTGTGTTGACAAAAATTTTTTTCAATTTTTATAAAAAATATTCCTTGGGGGTTTTTGGAGTCGCTGAATCCAAATTTCATATCAAAATTATCGAATTAAAGATGGCGGATCCAACATGCCGCAAAGTTTGAAAATATTTTGATTGGAATGAAACTTGTTTTTCATATTACATAACGTCATTTTCCATAGAATTCGTGTGCGTTTGTGTATGCTCTCAGTTTTCTTCGTGCGCCGCTAGGTGGCTACGCACGGACTGCATTCTCATAAGTGATCATTCATATAGACATCCATTTATAGTCATGTGTTTGGCTTATTTTTTATTTTCTATTGATAACATATAAGCATATTCTGAAATATCATTCCTTCTTTTATAATATCAACTATATTATATTATTGGTTATCAATCGCAATGTTTGAAATTGGTCTTTATCGAATTTTTTTATGATGACGCTTATAAGCGTCAGACACACTGGTGGTCACTAAAATTTTTGCGCATATAGGCGTCAGACACTGGTAAGGGGTTAAAGACCGGTGGTCTTACGGGAGTTAGTGTGACTGGAAAAAGAGCGCTGTGTACTAGCGCCCTCTCAGTAATATTGCGGCCGGAGTGAGAAATAGTAACTAAATCTAATTGTAAGAGATGATAAAATAATACATGTATATAGTAACACGAGAAATGCAATTTAAAAAAAAATCATTTTAGAGTATATATATGTATATATGAGTATATACGAAATATTTATATATATATATATATATATAATTATTTAAATATATCGTACATGTATATATTTCAAAATGACGATGTTTCTTTTCAAATAATAAAAACATTTATTCACAGTATTTTTTAAAAGGAAAAATTTAGCTCTTAAATTTATAATATATATATACACACATTTTCCACGTTATTTCAGATATTATATATATATTATTATACACATTATTATGGAAATGACATATAGGAAATGTAACAAATTTAAAAGCCAAATTTCTCTCTCTCTCTCTCTTTCTCTTTATTTTCTTCTTTTCTTCTTTCATATCTCGTAAACAAGCATTATTGAAATCTCTCCCGATGTTTAATATTACTTATTTTACTTTTTTGGCTTGTTTTATTTATGTGACAAATGGCTTTTGTTTGTATTAAATTTTTTATATTTTCTATTTTATATTTTTGAATGTAATTTTATTAGATTAATAAAATTTTTGCGATTAAAATGACATCAATTATAACATAAATTGGATAATTTTTCACTGAACAAGTAATTTAAATTACATATTTAATTAAAAATTATCCGATTTATGTGTTTGGTGTCATTTTAATCGCTAAAATTTTATTAATCCATTAAAATTATTTTTAAACCGATAAAATGCAAATTAAAAGTTTTAATTTTTATTTAAAAGATATTTACATTCGTGAATTTATTGTAGATAAGGAAAGGTTCTCGATGTCGTCGAAGGCAGAGCGAGAACGAATAAAGAGCGAGCGAGATGACGTATCATCAAAGAGTTCCGAAGTCTCTCTCGCGAGGCTACCTTTATCTATAATCTTTCATATCATATGACATGTTACTATAGAAAATAAAATTTGTATAATTCGCAATTTATCGGTTTGAAAATAATTTTAATGGATTATTGAGATTTTTGCAATTAAAATGACACCAAACACGACATAAATCGGTTAATTTTTAATTAGATAAGCGATTAAAATTTTAATTACATATATAATTAAAAATGAACCGATTTATGTCGTGTTTGGTGTCATTTTAATCGCAAAAATCTCAATAATCCATTAAAATTATTTTCAAACCGATAAATTGCGAATTATACAAATTTTATTTTCTATAGTAACATGTCATATGATATGAAAGATTATAGATAAAGGGAGCCTCGCGAGAGAGATTTCGGAACTCTTTGATGATACGTCATCTCGCTCGCTCTTTATTCGTTCTCGCTCTGTCTTTGACGACATCGAGAACCTTTCCTTATCTACAATAAATTCACGAATGTAAATATCTTTTAAATAAAAACTAAAACTTTTAATTTGCATTTTATCGGTTTAAAAATAATTTTAATGGATTAATGAAATTTTAGCGATTAAAATGACACCAAACATGACATAAATCGGATAATTTTTAATTAAATATGTAATTTGAATTACTTGTTCAGTGAAAAATTATCCAATTTATGTTATAATTGATGTCATTTTAATCGCAAAAATCTTATTAATCTAATAAAATTACATTCAAAAATATAAAATAAAAAATATAAAAAATTTAGTACAAACACACAAAAGCCATTTGTCACATAAATCATAAATAAAACAAGCCAGAAAAGTAAAATAAGAAATATTAAACCTCGAGAGAGATTTCAATGCTTGTTTACGAGATATGAAAGAAGAAAAGAAGAAAATAAAGAGAAAGAGAGAGAGAGAGAGAGAGAAATTTGGCTTTTAAATTTGTTACATTTCCTATATGTCATTTCAAAAATAATGTGTATAATATTATATATATATATATATATGTATATATATATATATATATATATGATATATGTATAATATGATTTGGTAATAGTAAACTGGGTAAACTGTTCTTATTTGTTATCCTTTGTACTGATCAAACTGGTCGGTAATGTCATCATCCTCCAATTACCTGCGGGCCCACCGAGCCCACTTGGTAGACACGAAAATTTACCCAGGGCTGTCGGTCTTTACTCGTACCTCGTCAGTGATTCTGCGCATATATCGTTTTTTCTGCGCATGTACATATAAGGTGCGTTCCGTTTCACACATATGCGCGCATTTTCTATAGTAAACGTAACGTGTACTATTGGGAACGGGCATGATGACGTCAGCTGACCAATATGGCGGAATTGAGCCGGCTCGTAAACACGCGGAACATATGTGTGCTCACTCAGTTTTGTCCAGTTTTGAAACCATAAATCAGTGTAGTGAAAGTGAATAATGTTTCTAACATTGTTAGAAATTTGTCGATATGCAGACTCAACTTTGTCATCTCGGAATATCGTGGAAGGAGAGAAATTATTATAAGCTGGACATCTCGTATCTTGTGGTCGTTTACCACAAGGCAAAGAAGAAACAATACAATTAATTGCAAGATGTTTGCAAACATCCAGCTTGAAAAGCGGAATTCCTCACAAAATTGAAGAAACATTTCAACAAATGGAGAAATCGTTAAAATGCGCTGCTCCTGCAAAGCAGGAAACAGCGGACGATGTAAACATGTTATCGCAGCACTCATGTTTTGTCAAAGGTATGTATGTTTTTTATAAGTTGAATTCCATAATTTTTTATAATAAGCTTTGTGTGATATACATTGTGTGTGGTGCAAGTAAAGTTTATAGTATACTTATGATTTTGACAACTAATATTTTTTCTAACCTCAATGAACAGAAAGTTTTAAAATATAATCGCAGTTTATCGCATATATAACTGTCAATTCGCATGCAATTAAAAAAATTATTCTAAGACGATTAATTAATGCATTATTAAGTTTTTTCTATTCTAATGTTTTATTTCATTTTATATTTTAAGAGTCGAACTTTCGAAGCTTGACGAGCCTTTGGTTTTTTTTGCCCAGGAGCATTCGACATCAGTGCATGACAGCTCGTCAAGCTTCGAAAGTTTGACTCTTAAAATATAAAAAGAAATGAAACATTAGAATAGAAAAAACTTAATAATTCATTAATTAATCGTCTTAGAATAATTTTTTTAATTGCATGCGAATTGACAGTTATAAGGTTTGTTCTTTATTGCTGAACTTTCTGCACTAGTGTACACTAGTGACACCAAAGCGTTCTTTATTGCAATGCAAGATAGCACTGGTCCGTTCTTTATTGCAGTGCAACGAAATTTAGTGCAACAGTTCACTGTACTCGTTGCACTGGGTCTTGAGGAAGAACAAGCAGTGCAGCAACTGATAAGTTCAATAATGGTGACGAATTTAATTTTATAAATAGTAATAGAAAGTAAAGTTCTGCGCAAAATAGGGAAAATATTGAAAATAAATATTAAATATTAAAAATAGAAATTATTTAAAAATAAAAGCTAATTTTGTGTATATAAATTTTTTGAAGAAATTTAATTAAAAAATAAAGAAAAATTGAAAATTAATGTATTATATTGACTTTTGAGGACGGACAGAATTTAAAGTTCTTTACAATAAAAAAGATTGATTTTAATTGTGATACTATAAATTGTACTGTAGCAAATAAATCAATATTTATTAAATTACATAAAGATACAAATATGAATAACATTGAAAACACACACAATATAGAAGAAAATATACAAGAAAATATACAAGAAAATGAAAATGATAAAGAAAATACAGAAATATTTGCATGGACGGATGCTAGTATCAAATTATTTTTATGTTTATATAAAGAAAAAATTAATTTAGTTATAACTAGAAAAATTAAAAATAAAAGAGTCTTATGGCATAAAATATCAGGCATTAGATTTAGATCTTCTTCATCTGAAGAATCTAATAATTCATTTATTATTACGTGATGCGCCATGTTGATCACTGCACTAAATGGCACTGAAACGTTCTTTATACTTGTTTATACCAGCTTGTCCCCGCTGGCACTAGTTTAGTTCAGTGCAGTGCACTGTGAACTCATTGCAGCAATAAAGAACAAACCTATATATGCGATAAACTGATTATATTTTAAAACTTTCTGTTCATTGAGGTTAGAAAAAATATTAGTTGTCAAAATCATAAGTATACTATAAACTTTACTTGCACCATACACAATGTATATCACACAAAGCTTATTATAAAAAATTATGGGATTCAACTTATAAAAAACATACATACCTTTGACAAAACATGAGTGCTGCGATAACATGTTTACATCGTCCGCTGTTTCCTGCTTTGCAGGAGCAGCGCATTTTAACGATTTCTCCATTTGTTGAAATGCTTCCTTCAATTTTGTGAGGAATTCCGCTTTCCAAGCTGGATGTTTGCAAACATCTTGCAATTAATTGTATTGTTTCTTCTTTGCCTTGTGGTAAACGACCACAAGATACGAGATGTCCAGCTTGTAATAATTTCTCTCCTTCCACGATATTCCGAGATGACAAAGTTGAGTCTGCATATCGACAAATTTCTAACAATGTTAGAAACATTATTCACTTTCACTACACTGATTTATGGTTTCAAAACTGGACAAAACTGAGTGAGCACACATATGTTCCGCGTGTTTACGAGCCGGCTCAATTCCGCCATATTGGTCAGCTGACGTCATCATGCCCGTTCCCAATAGATAATAGATAAATGCGCGCATATGCGTGAAACGGAACGTACCCATAGCACAGTATACTTACATACAGTAGGGACAGTCCTTTGTTCTCAAATCAGCCGCGCAGATTTGCTTGCGCATCGTAAGCGACCATTTTTATAAGTCATAAGAACCCATAAAGAACCCAATAACTCCATTACTGTGATTACATTTATAGTAAAATATAATCTGTAAAACTACAATACTATTATTTTGATTTCGCGTTTTATGCAATATTTAATTTTTATTCAGAAAAAATGACTATAAAATAATATATCGAAAATATTTCGCGCAAAATTGTTTTAATAGTAATGGGTACAACAAAAATATTGATACGGTGCTGCAACCTAAAGACATGGCGGACTGCTGAAAGGTCAGCTGAAAAAGATCAAAGGTTCCGACGCTGTGTGTCCCTACTGTATATAAGTATACTGTGCCCATAGTATACGTAACGTGTACTATAGACACATGCACGCACACATACGAAATCCAGCCTATTAGGTTGAATCTACAATGGTCTATCAAGCCTTGACGGATGTCGGAACGTAAGCGATGGTCCAATGAGGAAATTTCTCAAAATTTTCTCATTGGACCATCGCTTACGTTCCGACATCCGTCACGGCTTGATAGACCATTGTAGACCCAGCCTTATGTGTCAATACATAGTTACTTAGTACATAAGAAGTCCAGTTATATGTACATAAGGAGTTAGCAGCTAGTTTATATCAGAGAGCAGAGAGAAACCTGAGAGCGGCCACCGCGATTCAGTGGACGCGTGTACTGATGCGCCCCCTGAGAAAGTAGACGTGAACTATGTCGTAACGCTCGGTAAAAAATATAGAATATGGTTCGAATCCGTGATATGGTTCATATCCAAACTACTCGGATAAGAACCGAGTTGAGAACCAAACCGATGAGTCAGACAAGGATCAACAATCCATCGCTCTGGCTTTGTCTCACCAATGATGAGCGTCTCGTGGACTCTCGCGGCGGCAGGCACGAGATTTCGCCTCTCGCGCGTAGCGTTCCACGTAATTCGAGGACAAAATTTTATGACGTTAAACTTTGGGCAATATATAAAAAATTAAATATATTAAATATAAGGTGTAAGATCAGATTATAAGTTGAATAAAAATTATATCCAGTTTTTTGAGTACATTAAAAAAATTGTTTTTTGAGTGTATATTAAAAAAAATTGTTGAATTAATTTTGTTTTAGATGAATAAATATTCTAATTTGCATAAATAATAAAAAAAAAGTGCGAGTGATGGGAATTGAACCCCACTCGTAGTACGTACACTTAAGTCCGTGGTTATCACGTTACTGATTGTGAGTCGGGTTCGATTCCCGTCACTCGCACTTTTTTTTAATTATTTATGCAAATTAGAATATTTATTCATGTAAAACAAAATTAATTCAACAATTTTTTTTTATATACACTTTCAAAAAACAATTTTATTAATGTACTCAAAAAACTGGATATAATTTTTATTCAACTTATAATCTGATTTTACACATTATATTTAATACAAAATGAAACAAATAATAAAACGCTTTATTGAAAGTGCAAATTAAAAAATTGTTGAATTAAATTTGTTTTACATGAATAAATATTCTAATTTGGATAAATAATAAAAAAAAATGCGAGTGACGGGAATCGAATCCGACTCACAATCAGTAACGTGATAACCACGGACTTAAGGGGATCCTAGTCGGATCCTAAAGTTAGTTCTGTCGGTACGGCAGAACCAACTTTATTATTTTGGGATATCTTTTTATTGACTATACAGATCAATAAATCCTTTTCCACGATTAAAGTACTTATAAAAAAGGACCGCGTTAGCTAAGTACTCTGCGTTGATACCACTGCTT